>NC_050570.1:38944899-39022399 GCF_013265735.2 Oncorhynchus mykiss
TCAATTTCATCCAGTGGGATGGGGGCCAAATTGCCTCCTGGTGCTCCTCAATGAATGAATGAATGAGAGAGAGAGAGAGAGAGAGAGAGCGAGAGAGAGAGAGAGAGAGAGAGAGAGAGAAAAGAGAGAGAGGATGCCAGCAGGCGGACCTGATGGCATCCTAAATGAGATGCTCAAACTCACTAGTGCAAAATGTCAATTGGCTATATTAAAAATGTTTAATTTGATCCTGAGTTTAGGTTATTTCCCTGACATCTGGAATCAAGGACTCATAACCCCAATTATTAAGAACGGAGACAAATTTTACCCAAAAAATTACAGAGGTATTTGTGTGACAGTAACCTGGGGAAGGTTTTCTGTAGTATTATAAATGTAAGAGATCTAAACTTGAGTAAAAGCTCAATTGGATTTATACCAAAACATCGCACGACCGATCATATTTACACCCTACACACCCTGATAGATAAACGCTCGCTTTATTGACATCCAAAAAGCATTTGATTATATTTGTCCTGCCCTGACCATAGAGAGCCCTCGGAGTACTCTATGGTGTAATAGGTCAGGGCGTGACTAGGGGAGTTTCTAGGTATTATATTTCTGTGTGTGTGTGTGTGTGTATGGTTCCCACTTGTAGGCAGCTGATATTCGTTACCTGTAATTGGGGATCATACTTAGTGTGTCCTTTTTCCCACCTGCGATGTGGAATATTGTTTTGTATGAGTGCCTATGTGCGCTACGTATTTCACGATCGTTATGTCTTTGTTGTTTTGGAAGTTAAATTATCATTAAAATGTGGAACTCTACTCACGCTGCGCCTTGGTCCAATTATTCATATGACGGTCGTGACAACAGGACTGTTCTACAAAGTTATTGAAAGTGGTGTAAGACATAATTAAATCACTGTATAATGCCAATATGTGCAGCATCAAAATTGGCAAGAAAATAACAGAATTCTTTAACCAGGGTCTCAGTTGCAATCTGAGCCCTGCACTCTTCAATATTTACATCAACAAATTGGCCACTATTCTAGAAAAATCCTCTGCCCCTGGTGTTAATCTCCACAATTCAGAGGTTAAATGCCTGCTCTTCGCAGATGACCTATGCCTGCTGTCACCCACAGCACATGGCCTACAACAGAGCCTGGACCTGCTAGAGCATTACTGCCAGACCTGGGCCCTGGCAGTAAACCCCAAAAAGACTAAAATAATGATTTTCCAGAGAAGATCCAGATCTCAGGGACCAAAGTTCTTAATTGGTACAAAATATATAGAGTACTGCACACACTACAATTACTTAGGTTTAAAAATAAGCTCAACTGGACACCTTAATGAGGCAGTGAATGAACTGAGAGAGAAAGCACGCAGGGCATTCAAATTGAAATGCCTATTAAAATTTGTCTAAAACTAATCGAATGTGTCATTGAACCAATTGCACTTCATGGCAGTGAGGTGTGGGGTCCACTTGCAAAACAAGATTTCACCAAATGGGACAAACACGCCATTGAAGCCCTGCAGGCAAAGTTCTGTAAGATTCTCTTTGTCCAGAGGAAAACTACGAACAATGCACGCAGGGCAGAATTAGGCCAATATCCACTAATAATAAAAACTAAAAAAAAGCAATTAAGTTTTGGAAACATCAAAATTACAGTTACCCCCTCTCATATCATTACCAAACCCTACGATGCCAAGAGCTGAGCAAAGAAAAGAGTCTCCTCATCCAGCTGGTCCTGGGGCTGAGTTCACAAACCTGAACCACTAACACACTGAATCCTCAGGACCAGAACATCCAATCAATCAGAATAAACCAAATTACAACACAGTCAAAACAAAACTACATTGCTTATTTGGAAACACAAGCAAAAAGCAAAATGCAGTGCTATCTGGGCCTAAATCGACAGTAAAATGTGGCTAACTATTTGACCATGGTTACTGATCAAAACCTTACAAAAACCTTGGCAAAGTACAGGCTCAGTCAGCACAGCCTTGACACTGAGAAGGGTAGACACAGGACAACCCTGTAAAGGAAAGGCTGTGCAACCACTGCACAACAGCAGAACCTGAGACCGAGAGAGAAGCCTTGTTTATATCTGGTGCTAACATGCACCCTTTGTCCTGATTGTGGCCAAATCCTAATTGTACAGGTGTAGACGATCAATAGACACATTGCGATCTGATTATGATCAGATCTTCCTGGCCACCTTCGGAGGTAGTCAGGCACATGTTGTGTCTGGATATCTCATGTGTCGACGGTGTATGCCACCTTCTAAAATCATTGACAGGTGGCCCCATGAACTTATGACATCAATATGTGTCTTAAAATGAAGAAATATTTTTGGGAAAGAATATCTGTCAAATGATTTGCATACAGGGAGTGACCTGGAAATCACAGTGGAGGGATGAGAGACACATTTTAATACCATGTGTAGGCGCATATGTAAAAATGTTGGGCACAATCAGAGTGTGGACCAAGGATGCATGTTAGTATAAGAGAGGGGGGCTCTGGTTAGATATTTTTGACCTAGGAAAAATGCATGGTATGACAGGATATTGGGTTTGGCTCAATGAAAGTCATGTCTGTTAGGCTTCTGGCTGATGTCCACTTCCACATACCTATGTTAGGATGCACAATCACAGCATTATGGGACAGCTGGTCTGGTCCTCTACAATTCACACAGTACTGTCCCTTTATATGCCATAGACTCAGAGGGATGCTCTTTTAAAACCACGCATATTTCAATATGGCAGCACAAAAGAAAATGTGTGTGTGTTCATGTGTGTGTGTGTCAAATCAAATCAAATTTTATTTGTCACATACACATGGTTAGCAGATGTTAATGCGAGTGTAGCGAAATGCTTGTGTGTGTGTGTGTGTGTGTGTGTGTGTGTGTGTGTGTGTGTGTGTGTGTGTGTGTGTGTGTGTGTGTGTCTATGTGTGATACCAAACAGTGGTCTTTACTCTGTTGGAAAAGATGACTTCACATCACAACACTGTGAAAGTATAGTGTCTCATTCATTTCTAAGGCTCCCCTATCCATAGTCAAGATTTGATTTAAAACGGACCAACACAATGTCTGAAGGCCCACCACAACGATAACCCTGGAAAATGACTCAACTATCTAACATGACCTGTCACAATTAACAACCTCTTTGTCAGACTCAGCAAACCCCCCAAAACATGTTTGTGATGTCGTTCCTCTGAGTGGGTGCTGTGTGTTCCTCCATTCTAGAAGTCGCAGGTCTCACAGTATAATTATTTAGTGTCTCAATGATGCCCATTCATCCTGTCTTATTATGGCAATTCAGCTCCGGAAGTGATCCAAACATGACCACAGTCACAAACCTATCAGAGGAATATTTGAAGAAAAAAAAAACGGATTGAGAAAGAGGGGAAGAGAAAGAGAAGGGAATACTTCTGTTGTGAAGGACTAACATATTCACACCCACTCAAATTGACTCACTCATCCCACAAAAGGACTCTGTGTTGTCTATTCTCGGCAGCTGTGCAGGACGCGGAAGCTTGGAATCCTTTGTAGGCCGCAAGAAGAAGTGTCCCTTTGTGATCTTTTATGGAGTATATTTTACCATACGCCTTTGCACGACCAGCGAGACATTTGGAGTTGCAACAGGCTAAAGAAAGTTTGCATAGATTAGCAGTATTATAGCTAAATTTGAGCCCACGTATGTGTTAATCAGGCTAGTTGAAATAAAGGCCTTATCGCGGTTGGGCGAAGCGTAATGTGAAATGTACACTATTCTGACACTCAGACTATAGACAAAGGTCAACTGTACAGGACAAGGCCTGTCAGGAATTACAGTATCTACAAAACCTGGGTTCAAATACTATTTGAAATCTTTCAAATTCTTTAAGTGTTTGCTGTAGCCTGCCTGGAGTGCCATTTGGGTGGGTTTTGCATGTTTGGAACTTTTCCATTGGTACCAATAGGTCTGGGTCTGAGACTACACAGCCAAAGCAATGGTGTACATTCAACTAGTGTTCAAATGAACTTGATTGCGGTGTTTGCATAGCTTTCAAATGCAGAGTAATACGTAACACTGACCGTGTAAAACATATCACTTGATTTAGAGTAAACTGTACTCGCTTTGCTCATTTGCATATTTCCCAGGGTGCCTTTTCTTTTTGAGTGAATTGTAGTCACTACCGGTGACTGTGTTTGTTAATAACAGAGACAGGCTAATTGAATTATTTCCTTTCAGATGCCCGTGGCTTCACTAAGTGAGTAACCTAGATGAACGCTGTCGTTAAAAGTAAACTATAATAATATACACAATAAGGCCTTACTTTGATAGCTTTAGCTGTAAATAGGGGTGTTAGGAAACCCCTGGTTTACAGGCCACCCCCAGCCTGCAAGTCAAATTATGCCCGTTTCCACAGTGACGTGTAATGCCTTTTGGAATCCAGCCAGAGTTAAGATATCCAACAGAGTTTTCATTCACCCACAACCCGCAGTCATTTTACAACACGTGAGTCTTAATTTCACTCTTACAGAGTGGATTTAACTGCCAAATCAACCCTATAAATGTTACACTGAAAAAAATCAACACTGATCAATTTGCTGTTTACTCACTAGTTAGGTTTCCATCTAATTGAGGACATGTTTTTAAGCAAATATTCGAAAATCTGCATTAAAAAAAAGATTTTCCCCACCAAAGATGTCTTTCCATCAAATTGACTTGTTGCAGGTAAAAGGCTTGATGACGTACTATAGGACAAATAAAATGGCATTATATAGTGAATGTGCCCACTCTGTTATTGGCACGTGTGCTCTAGCCAACAGCTCGCACATACAGTACGGGTATTGCCTACATGATGATATTATTATGGACAAAAGAGCTAGATTATTTTTAATTTGTCAAACGGCAGCCACTAATTGATCATCATGTCACCAGATTAAGACCCTCGATATTTATTGGAAAGGAGCAGCAAGCTCGCCGCCTTGCACTTTCACCACCCTGTGAAGATCATCATAACTTATTTAATAGGTTGCCTAATAAACTGCACGCTTTCCTGAGGCATAGTGGGAGGACCACACAGTCGCAGTGGGAGGACCACATCTTTAGGAAGGGAGAGAAACTGCACTATGCCAGTGCCTAATCCCTATGCCGTGCACTACTTTTGACCAGGGCCCTGGTCAAAAGTAGTGCACTATGGGAAATAGGATGCCATTTGGGAAGCAGACAAATGTCTATTTAATCTCAACTCAACTCGTTTGTCTTAAATGAGAAGCTTTAGAAGCTACTATTATGAATCAATCAGTTATGCTGCTGAGCCAATCATTGGCTGCTAATTGACTTCCTGATCTACCCTGACCCACCTGTTAGCAACTGAATGAGTCAATAACCAATCAGGTGGTGAGAAATGGAAGGGGAGGATGACAACTTAGCTGTCAATCAAAATAAGTATTTGGCCCTCAGTGGGGGCGGGGCTTGTTGTTTACTTATTCAATAACTACAGCCTTGTGATTTGTGTGTGTGTGCTCGCGTGTGTGTGCACTGTAGTGCAGTACAGCCAGTCATTAAAATGCTGTATTGCTATATGTATTGTGTGCTGTGTTTTTTTGGTTGTAGAACGTTATAATGTTCAGATAATAAAAGCTCAATGAATACAAAACAAAGTAGGAAGGGAAACAGTGAATCAGACAAATTGCGTTTGAAACATTGGGTAAAGCTCAGACAAATTGCACTGTTAATACGGCTCCATAGTAGATGTGTTTTCCCATGACATTCTGTAACAATCCTTCCTCTAATTCAATTAGCTTGATTTAATATTACTTTGAACACCTACAATTGTTCATTGTCCGCTCTGCAATAATATCTCCAGACAAAGAGAGGTGAGGGAAAAATGAGACTGGGATTACAGAATATCCACTAAGGTGTGTGTGTTGTGTGTGTGTGTGTTGTGTGTGATTGTTGTGGTGTTTGAGTGCGTGTGTGTGTGTGTTTCATCTGTGTGTATAAGATCACAATGGCACTCAAAAGCAAAACATAGTGAGCCCTGTCACAACAGACAGGCATCTCTCCTCCAATGTGAAATGTTTAGATTCTCTGTCAAACCTTTCTGGCATGGGCCACATCAGCAAATAAATGCCTAGCTCCTATTGCACCATGGTGATTTGTTATCTAAAGGAGTGTTTAAATAAGATATTTATGTAACATTAATCTTTCGACCAACACGAAAACACACAGCTGTTTCGGAGAAAATTACTCTAAAGTGTCTCTCTTGGATTCGTGAAGTGGTTCTTTTCAGTCACAGCTGAGAAGCATCAACCCCACACACATAAACATGCACATAAACACAAGCGCGCACGCACACACCCACACATGCATGACTTGGCTGGGTTGTTTAGCCATTGAAACATAACGATTCTAATAAAAAAAAGAGGATGTGTGTGTGTGTGTGTCTGTGTGTCTATGTGTGCGCATGGACACAAACTCATGGATCTGATCTAGCTTTAAAATTCTCACAGAGGCGTGAAATGAATCGCCAGATAACCAACTGGTTGTACATCACCCTCAATGTATAATCATAATCACAGCTATTATTCTCTGCTGGGGTAAATGGCTAATTACTAGATTACATATGGATGGGAAACATGTGGATGTATACATGTCTGATTACGCTTCTTCTTGCTCCTCCATTTCAGATGACTTATTGTGTTACTTAGTTATATGATTTAGAGGCATGTTTTGGATAATTATGAAAAGAGAGAGAACTTAAACTCTCTGCACATGTGACAGTAATAATATCAGTGACAATGTAAAATGTTTAGTTTAGGGCTTCCTACTAGTACAATGGCCATCTGCTTGCATCCTCTCTCAGGCATGAAACCCAAGCCTGAAGCGTCTCTTCAAGCAAGATTGTATTGTCATCATTTATACAAGAGCATGATGAACTCCTACATAACCCCTACCCTAGGCCTAAACCTAACCCTAACCTACAGGCAACATTTTAGAACATAGTTTTGTTCCTTTGTACTTAATTTCTGGGCAGTGTTTGTGTGGTGAATGCAGTCATAATAACGCCCACACATTGTATTGAATGGAATACTCTACAGTTCCTGCCTGGACAGGAAATGAACACAGAAGAGCGTCTGTTCTCCAGAGCAGGGTCGTAAAGCTTTGGAATTATGGGCCTGCTCCAAGTCCACCACTGTCCCTCCAATCCCAACTCATAATGGTATCCGTAATGAAAGGAAAATACCAGAGACACTTCAGCAAAAATGTTTCTCCATTTTATTATCTCGGCCCTCACTTCCTTCTATAAATCAAAGTCTTGTGTCTTCGGATGGTGTCTTAAAAAAATATATAAAACATTTTATCAATTTCAATCTTGTCTCATCGCTGCAACACCCACCCGCTTAACCCGGAAGCCAGCTGCAGCAATGTGTCGGGAGGAAACACTGTTCAACTGACAACCAAAGTCAGCCTGCAGGTGCCCAGCCCACCACAAGGAGCCACTAGAGCACAATGAGCCAAGTAAAGCCCCCCTCCCGCCAAACCCTCCCCTAACAACACTGGGCCAATTATGTGCCAACCTATAGGACACGGCTGGTTGTGACACAGCCTGGGATCGAACCTGCGATGCAGTGCCTTAGACCCCTGCGTTACTCGGGAGGCCTTAGGATGGTGTCTTTTAAAGCATCTGTGGACCGTTAAATAACCATCACCTATCTCTCCACATACAGCGGCCCACAAACGCTGCATTCGCATACCAGTCCGGAATAGAAGTTTTAGAGTTGGACTACAACAACAAGTTGAGTGTGATATTTAGTATGGATATCTAAGAAGTGTACTGCTTTCCACTTCGGAATGTGCAAATAAATTGAATATTTTCAAAGCAGCTTGCTTTGGATTACTCCCTCCAATTAACAGCTGGCATTCCATGTTTCTTCCTTTTCGAAATGACCGGCAGCATCTGCCTGTAAGGCAGCACAATATCTGCTCTTAAAGAGGCTGAGAGATATGACTGGCGCTATGGGCCTATCTAGTCTACCAGCCACTGGACTGGCACTGAGCTTTGTGAGAAGATAGAGGAAGGAAAGTTTCACTTTGGTACAGCAAGCAGGCTTTGTCTCTTGAGAATACCCCTAAGTATATTATATTTCTCTTTCTGATTTAAAAAAGCAACATGAACAGAACACTCACTAATGGTAATCAATTGAATGAAGTGGGTCTTAGAGAAAGAGAGGAAATGTTTAGTCTCTACTGTGGTGCTGACAGAAGGGAGAGAGGCCCAATGCCAGGCCAGGCTGCCCAGGGATGGGTGACCGGGGGCTGGGTATGGACTGGAGAGCCTTGGCCTGGCTGACAGGACATCCAATATGAAGCTTCCATCCATGGGGATGTTGATGAATCATGCCCAGGGATGGGGCACTGAGGGCTGGGGACTGAAAGGAAAATCCACCCAAAATCTTTTGCTATTTGTTTCATACATCCTGTGTTGAGATAGGCAAAATATTTTGGGACTGTCAGAAATCAAGTTTTCAAGATATGTAACTTTCAAAATACAGAAATCCCCCCTGTATGACGCATTTTGTGTCTAATGACGCTGTGTTTTGCATCATATGATGCAAAATGCATCATTTAGTGATGATTTCTGTACGGGGATAATTTTCTTTAATAACGGTCCAGGCCTTGCTGTCATGCCCAAATTTGTGATTAGAATGTAATGTTTGTCTAAGTGCAAGTTTGAAAAGTTGAGCGTGAAAAGTTGAGGGTCACATTAAGAGCAAACACTCCTGTCCCCACTGTAAACCCTAAGGCATTTTAACTCAAATACTTCTAGTAAGTTGTACTCAAAGTCAGTGAAAAGTCATTATTACTTAAAATGTTTATGTGGTACTGACTCAAAAACGAAATGAGAAGTCACACCAACAAGATTTTTAAAGATAAGATGACAAATTAACTTTTTTCTCTCCTGCAGGTAGATTTAAAAAAAAAGGTTTTTAATATCTGTGTTTTTGCATGTACATTCAGTGATTGATTGATTAAATGTTATTCTACATAGAGTTAAATATATTTTTTTCTAAACTATTCCAATCATTTAATTTTTACACCCGTTACTGAAATGGTTGTTCCAGTTTAAATGCCTTAGGTTAGCTTGTGGCCTAACGTCAGCCATACGCTGGCTAGATTCCAATAGGAATTACACCTCACTTTGCAAGCCTGCATAACGTGATTTTCAGTTAGATTTACAGGATTCTGGTAGTTGTTCAAGGTTTTCCAGAAATCCTGGTTGGAAAATGTGGGATAGTGTGTGGGATTTTGCAACCCTACTTGCAGGCCTCATGTGTTGCCTGTAAACTATGAATTTCAGGCCACCGTATAAGGCCTTGATACATGTAATTGTTCAATAATACTGATAGAATTAGCCTAAGAACTCACTTGGTGAAGGCCACAGGACTGAAAAGGAACTAATTCAACAACCATGTCTCTGTCACCAACAAATACAGTCATAGGTGGTAACTACAATTCAATCAAAAAGGCAAGGCAACACTGGGGAATTATTGTAGGAGTGGCTTAGTGGGGGCGTTACATTTAAGTATACCTTACTCCAAAAAAACGCATTTGTTTTATTCATATGAACGTAGTTCTGCACACTTCCGCTATTTAACTTTCTTAACACTTTTTCTATTGGGGGTAATTGGTTTTTCCTCAAAATGTTTGAGTAGCCAGAACTTTTCTTTACAGTGCATAGACAGTTAAGTGAAGGTGTGACTCCCAATGTTTTTAACAGATCCCTAATTCAATGAACATCTCAGGATGGTATTTCTTAGAAACCAAAAGCATCAGAGAAACAATTAGTCTTCTTTTGAGCAGGAGATGAAATGATGGCTGACCATTTTTCTTTGTACGTTTGTGTTTTACATTGCAGATGTTTTAGTTTAGGGGTTGATAAAGGCCCTAGACAGGACAGCCTTGTTGCCCTGGGCCAAGAAGATGACTCTGAACAGCTAATATGATCAGAGAGCAACAGTAAAGTCGTTAGCTGGCGGTGTCTGAATGTCAGGACAAAGCAACGCTTTCAAACCAGCCTGACAACCCATCAGGATGCTTTTGTGTAAGAATGGTGGGCAGAAATTAAGGACAGGATTTGAAGAACCAATGTGACATTTACTAGCTATTAATGTCACCCATTATTACTGACTGTATGCTGTACCAGTCAAAAGTTTGGACACACCTACTCATTCCAGGGTTTTTCTTTATTTTTTCTATTTTCTACATTGTAGAGTAATAGTGAAGAGGTCAAAACTATGAAATAACACATATAAAATCATGTAGTAACCAAAAAAAAGTGTTAAACAAATCATAATATAATATATATGAGATTCTTAAAAGTAGCCACCCTTTGCCTTGCTGACATCTTTGCACACTCTTGGCATTCTCTCAACCAGCTTCATGAGGTAGTCACTTGGAAGGCATTTCAATGAACAGGTGTGCCTTGTTAAAAGTTCATTTGTGGAATTTCTTTCCTTCTTAATGCGTTTGAGCCAATCAGTTGTGTTGTGACAAGGTAGGGTTGGTATACAGAAGATTATTTGGTAAAAGACCAAGTCCATGTTATGGCAAGAACAGCTCAAATAAGCGAATAGAAACAGCAGTGCATCATTACTTTAAGTCATGAAAGTCAGTCAATGAAGAACATTTCAAGAACTTTGAAAGTTTCTTCAAGTGCAGTTGCAAAAAATTTCAAGCACTATGATGAAACTGGCTCACATGAGAACCGCCACAGGAAAGGAAGACCCAGAGTTACCTCTGCTGCAGTGGATACATTCATTAGAGTTACCAGCCTCAGAAATCACAGACCAAATAAATGCTTACAGCGTTCAAGTAAAAGACACATCTCAACATCAACTGTTCAGAGGAGACCTTTTGGTTACTACATGCCTTCATGGTCGAATTGCTGCATAGAAACCACTACTAAAGGACACCGATAAGAAAAATATACTTGCTTGGGCCAAGAAACACGAGTATGGACATGAGACCGGTGGAAATCTGTCTTTTGGTCTGATGAGTTCAAATTTGAATTTTTGGTTCCAAACGCCATGTCTTTGTGAGATATGTGAACAGATAATCTCGGCATGTGTTGTTCCCACCGTGAAGCATGGAGGAGGAGGTGTGATGGTTTTGGGGTGCTTTGCTGGTGACACTGTCAGTGATTTATTTGGAATTCAAGGCACACTTAACCAGCATGGCTACCACAGCATTCTGCAGCAATACGCCATCCAATCTGTTTTGCGCTTAGTGGGACTATAATTTATTTTTCAACAGGACAATGACCCATCACTGTGTAAGGGCTATTTGACCAAGAAGGAGAGTGATGGAGTGCTACATTAGATGATCTGGCCTCCACAATCACCCAATTGATATGGTTTGGGATAAGTTGGACCGCAGAGTGAAGGAAAAGCAGCCAACAAGTGCTCAGCATATGTGAGAACTCCTTCAAGACTGTTGGAAAAGCATTCCTCTGGCTGAGAGAATGCCAAGAGTGTGCAAAGCTATCATCAAGGCAAAGAGTGGCTACTTTGAAGAATCGAAAATATAAAATATATTTTGATTTGTTTAACGCATTTTTGGTTACTACATGATTCCATATGTGTTATTTCATATATTTGATGTCTTCGCTATTATTCTACAACGTAGAAAATAGTAAAAATATAGAAAAACACTTGAATGAGTAGGTGTGTCCAAACTTTTGACTGGTACTGCACATACAGTAGATCAAGTAGAATAAAGGACCAAGAATAGAACCCTGATGACCTCCACAAAGTAAATTCATCAATAAATTCACTATTAACAATCATTAACTGTAATGCTAATGGACCCTCAACACTCAGTACCATAGGTATGGCGATCTAGCCTGGTCCCAGATCTGTTAACCTTCATGACATTATGTGGATGCAAGACAGAACAAGCATATCTAGGACCAGGCTAATGAAGATCATACTTCAGCAATGTTTTTTATTATTTACATTCATTTTCTCTTCTTTCCGGACAGCTGCAAATTAAAGGGTCTTCTGAGCTCGTATAATCAGCCCATTACTACGATGGCTGTCCTAACAGGGTCAAAGTTACATTTCATAGAAAGAGAGAGATTCATCTGTATATAACATATGATTATTTTTATATTAATGTTCCCACTTATCGTCCATACATCTGACCAATTTCCCCTCTTATCAAACAATTATGTTCCTCTACAGGCATGAATCTAGTCATAATGCAGCCCGACAGTCTCTCTTGTCCTAATATCAAGAGGCAGGACTTTATCTTTCATCAGAGACGCAAAACAGGCCTCTAAACAAACAGCTCTTTCAGTGGCCATTGTCCAGCGGAGGCTAGGGCTGGTGTTGAGACTGGGGCTGGGGTTGTGGTTGGGGCTGGGGCTGGGGCTATGGCTGGAGCTGAGGGAGGGGCTGAGACTGGGGCTGAAGTTAGGGCTGGGGCTAGGGGCTGGGGGTGACAGAGGAGGACAGAGGAAGACAATACACCACTCACCACTGTGTTAGGGGTCACCCAGCCAAAACCTAATGGCCGTCCGACGTGTCCTTTGGCCAGTGGCGGAAGTGCTTCTTTCCATTTTTCAGAGTTAAAAAGAAAAAGATCTGTTTGCGCAAGAGGTGGTGCCCTCTCTGACCTCCAGTGCTGGAGGGGTCTGTGCTCTGAGTCTACCCCAGCCAGTGGTTCCTTCCCTGGGTCTTGAGAGAGCCCTTAAGGTTATCATTTTCTAGTTACAAACCAACCTGCAAACAATGAGGGCTGTGTGGCACCCTAATGCACCATTACTACTTACCCTGCTACATCTGGATCAAAGCAAGCCTGGATGCCTCTCTCTCCCTCCCTATCGCTCCCTCTCCCTCTCTCCCTCTCTCTCTCTCTCTCCCTCTCTCTCCTACAAACAGTTGATGTAGCATGATGAGTGTTTTATAAAAACAGAGAAATAGAGAGGAGAAAGAGAGAGCTTTGTTTAGCTGGTCGTAGTGAGTTGCAGGAAGCCTTAATGCCATCACAGGAAGGCAGGGGGGAATAATCATGGGTATTTGTTTGCGCAGGAGAAGCACCGATTGCCTTTTAATGGCCCAGGCCTGTGCTGTGCTTACTGGTGCCCGGTGAAAAGTGCATTTTTTTATCACCTTTCGGAAAATGTTTGCTCATCCCTCATGTCTCTCCTCCTTCCTTTCTTTTTCTCTTCCGTTGTGCGAGGAGATATGAGAGGATGTGGCAGGGATGGCTGTCTGTTTTAGAAATCTTTTGGATTGGACCATGACTGAGCAGATGAGATAGATCATGGGGCTTCATCACATGTAGATACACATATTCTGCAAAGCAATCTTAAATGTGTTTTATTTAACATCAATTTACTTACTTAATTAAAGGCAATAGTTTATCCACTGATAGACAAGTTTTGCCTGACACTCTCAGAGGCAATGTCAAAGGTTATATCACTAAAGTGGATTTTCAAGACGGCCGCCGGTGATACCCGGTCCTCACCAGTGCTTCAGGGCAGGCGCTTCTCACTATTGTAACTGTCAACAAAAGCTGCCTTGTACCACAGGATGCATTGTTACCACTGTTTCCACACATCTGGAGGGGAGGGATGAGTCAGGGAGGGGGTCGAACGGGGGGTCGGATTGGACGAAGGGGGTAGGACAAGGAGATGGCCCTCTAGCGGTGTCCTAATTCACGGCCCCAATTTAGGTGGTACAGATCCTTTTCACAATCCACTCCTTATCTTCAAGCGCGCACGCACGCACACGCACACACACACACACACACACACACACACACACACACACACACACACACACACACACACACACACACACACACACACACACACACACACATACATACATACACCTACACACACACAGCGGTTGTGCACCGATTACACACCCCAGCTCGGCTTTACTAATGCTTAATTACATTAATGTGCAATATCAGTCGTTAGTAGCCCGTTAATTATAAATGAAGATGTAATGACACCGCCATTAATATTTAATTAAAGGGCAATAAAGTGTTATTTGGCAGCGCTACAAAACTAGACACTAATAAAGGAATGTTCTCAGCCTGTAATTAAGGGAGAGAAGAGAAGAGAGTTCTGTCCCTCTTAAATATCGACCGCACAGACCGATAGAGAGATGGGATAGATATAGAGGGCAGGACTGTGTGTGTGTGTGTTGCGTGCGTGCGTGTGTGTGTGTGTGTGCATTCATATCCTGGTCTGTTCTGGGCCTTTCTATGGCCAGACCTCATTAACAGAGAACGGCCGTTAGGCTGTGTAGAAGAAGTCACAGTTCTGCTTGGGTTAATGTGTTTTCTATTCATCTATTGCTTCTAATATGTCATGCGTGCCTCTCAAAGCTTCTGTCGGGAAGAACAACATTCTGATTACTGTAACATGGCCTACGACTAAAGGAGGAAAACGATGACGTAGCGCTGTAGACCCAGCTTGTCTGTACTGTGTAAGGCCTGGCTTCCTAGAAGCACCCGCAGCCACAGCCCATCCCACCAGTGCCATCCCACAGGCCATCGCCAGGAGACACCCATGTGGGGCCATTGAAATGGTAAAGACTGGCTTGCTTACACAAGTTTACCTTTTCCCCTCTCTGCAGCGAGTCACCAGTTAGCAAAACAATAGCCCTATGTGACCCTGGTCTGTGGGCTGGTCCGACAGGGACGTGATTCAGCCGGGGTTGGTTCGGTCTAGAGTGATTTTATGTGGAAAATCACATGATTTCATTTGCACATCTTAAAATAATTTGAGAAACATTTTTGTTTCACATGTGAAATTATGTTGTTTGGGAGTAATTCACAAGAACATATTCTTATTTATAAGGACGGCCTACCCCAGACGACACTGTGCGCCACCCTATTGGACTCCCAATCACAGTCAGATAGGACTAGTATTACAAGCAAAACAGAGTAATCTGATTAACTGGATGCCTCTGTTTCTCTCTTGTTTTCTCTCCCTCTTTATTTCTCATTCTCTTCCTATTACTCTTCTCTCCATCCCACTATTCCTATCTTTCCTGTCAGCCTGGATTTGAACTTGGCATTGCTGTGACAACTCTCACACTGAAATATAGTGTCTTAGACCACTGCACCACTTGGGAGTGTCACTTGGGAGCCCCACTCGGGAGCCCCACTCGGGAGCCACTCTCACGTGAGGAGAATAACTACATTTTTTTCAGAATCACATTGAATTTGCACTTCCACATGTGAAAAACATTCACATGTTAAAATCTAACTCACATCTGGAATTGCCTTTTCAAATGTGAAAAACATTCAAACGTTTTCGCGTGTAGTTCCATGTTATCACATGTTGCTTTTACACGTCGTCACATGTTATCACATTAACTTCACATAAATAAGAAGTGAATGTGGTTTTACCGCAAGGGTTGATTTAAACTCATAGACATATTGTGCGTTTCAGTCGTTAGGGGTAGTTGTCAGGGTACACAACTATACACCCAATAAGTCAGAAAGAAATGATTACTGTACTGAAAACAAATATGCTTTGCAGAGAATACTGTGTGTATGCAGCACACAGGAAGAGTCTTGATCTTTAGGAAGGGTCTGTGAGTGACACAGGAGCATGTCTGTGTCCGTGGCAACTCCAGTTAATGACCTGGTCAGGGTGAGGGGAGGCGGACGTGATCGATGTCTCCTCTGCATTGATGTACAGCGCCAGGGAAGTACAGTGACCGACAGAGATGTGTTGATGAATGAAGTAGCTGACTATTTAACCTTAATAAAACTCCTTGAAAGCACCTGTAACATTCATCATCATGGGGATGCGTGTATGATATTTTCCTTTGGAAGGAAAGGTAAATGTGGTTGGTACAGTAGCTGTCTCCATATTTCCAAGTACTGTATATGTATTTGAACTCTCCCTTTGCCCTGTACACACTTAGAAAAAAGACATGGTTGAGAATGAATTTAAAACACAATACAGATGTTGGACCTTAATTTGACCCCTTTTGTCGCAGGGAGAAAAGGATCCTGCTGCAGGAGGATTTGAATAGTTGAATAAATATTTGGAATCTCCGCCCGGGGGCAGCTGGAAGTGGTGGATTATAATACATTGACATATTTGTAGGGGGTAGATGCATTTTTCGTTAGGGAAAATCATTTTTTTGTTGGATCAATTGTTTTATTGTATGACGAAAGCAAGCAATAGCAGAATACATTATCGATATCCTCAGTGCCTGTGTGGTCCAGTGGTTAAGGTTAAATAATGTGATTATGTGTGGTCCAGTGGTTATAGCCACTGATCCTTGCACACATATTGTGACTTGTTTCAGGAAACTAGGCGTATGTCGCGCGTTACGTTACTAGGCGCGTCACTACTTTACGGGAGCGGCATCTGAATGTTTAAATATTTTTTTTAATCAAAATGTGTTTTGGGGCAGAAACGCCTTCTGGAACATGTGAACTTTCATGTGCTTTAATAACAAACTTGTATGCCATCTGTAAAGATAAATAAAATTGTTAAATTACGAGTCCAGGTTGGTTTAGCAACAGAAAAAAACAAGAACCTTCCCACTAGCCATGACTGGCTGAGATAATGGATGGGCTGGACATGCCGAGAGATGAGTTCGGATTGGACTGCCATATAGCACGCTTCTGACTAAAACATGAGCTGCTAAGTATGTGTAGGTAATCCTTTCTAAAGTAGCTTTTTTGAAAGATAACACAAAGAAGTGCACAAGTGTTGATAAGGCTCTCCACTTTCTGGAGGACTAAGTTTTTAAATCAGTGGAAATCCCGGTGGAAGTAGAGTATGCTAGCTAAGGAGATTGAGAAAATTCAGGCGGGTTAGCTGGCTGGCTCATTAGCTAACGTTAAGTGTATGATCTGTGTAGTAATGTTATTCGTATCTCAGAGCCATTTGCATTGTTAGTTATAGCCTAATGTTAGCTAGCTAGCAAACATTGACCCTAGCTAGTTGGTTAGCTTTAGCGACCTGTAGATTGCTGCGGGCTAGTAATGTTATGAGAGGGGGTTATGGTTAATTGTTTATCTAGCTAGCTAAATGTCTAATCAAAAGACACCACTATGCAAATAACCATTTCACTGTACCGTTTACAACTTCTAACAAGCTAGAAATGAATCTAAAACATTGTTTAGAAAGTTGGTTTTAGTGGCCTGGTTTGCTGGATTGACATATACTATATTCATTTGTAAACAGATGGGTTTATTGGTGTTAAACTGCACCGGTTATGCTATTTTGTAGCCCCAGTTGCCATAACAGGCAGTGATGCCAGTCAGGATGCTCACGATGGTGCAGCTGTATCCTTTTGAGGATCTGCTTGGACCTTGTTAGTTTGCTCTCAATCTGCTCTACTACAGCTCCGTTGATGAGAATGGGGGCGTGCTCGGTCCTCCTTTTCTACAATCATCTCCTTAGTCTCGATCACGTTGAGAGAGAGGTTGTTGTCTTGACACCACACAGGCAGGTCTTTGAGCTCCTCCCTATATGCTGTCTCGTCGTTGTTTGTGATCAGGCCTACCACTGTTGTGTCACTGTCAAACTTAATTATGGTTCTGGAGTCATGCAGTCATGAGTGTGCAGGGTGTACAGGAGGCGACTAAGCACGCACCCCTGAGGGGCCCCTGTGTTAAGGATCAGAGTGGCGGATGTGTTGTTACCTACCCTTACCACCTGGGGGTGGCCCGTCAGGAAGTCCAGGATCCAGTTGCAGAGTGAGGTGTTTAGTCCCAGAGTCCTTAACTTCGTGAGGAACTTGGAGGGGACTATGGTGTTGAACACTGAGCTGTAGTCAATGAATAGCATTCTCATATAGGTGTTCCGTTTGTCCCTTTAAGAGTATGCTTCTAAACTCAGCTCGTTACCTGTATAAAAGACATCAATTTATAACATTTTTGACATGCGTTTTTCTGGATTTTTTTGTTGTTATTCTGTCTCTCACTGTTCAAATGAACCTACCATTAAAATTATAGACTGATCATTTTTTTTGTCAGTGGGCAAACGTACAAAATCAGCAGGGGATCAAATACTTTTCCCCCTCACTGTACCAGTCTCTCAAGATTTAGCGAAAAAAAAAGGTGATTTCTGTGGCCAAAAATGCTTGATTTTTTGCAATCACAGAATCGCTGAATCCTGGAGGGACTGATATATGTGCTTTTATCTTGTCTAATTTCTTTTCCAGCGATTGTGCGTTGGCCAATAGTACAGATGGCAAGGGCAGATTACCCACTCGTTGGCGGATCCTCACAAGGCACCTGGATCTCTTTCCGCGATCTCTTTTCCCATCTCTTTCTCCTGCGAATGATGGGGATGAGGGCCTGTTTGGGTGTCTGGAGTAAATCCCTCTTGTCCGACTCATTAAAGGGTAATTCTTTGTCCAGTTCAAGGTGAGTAATCTTTGTTCTGATTTCCAGAAGCTCTTTTCGGTCATAAATTCCGCATGGTTACAGGATTAAAACAGAAACAACACAAAGGTTAACAATTTCGGCTTTTTTTTAACGAGTGGTTAATGTTAGGGCTATGGTTTGGGGAAACCTTCAAACAACATAATAAAAATTGATGTGCCTATGTATCATCAGTATTCATAGTATTTTTAGTGCTTGCTAGAGCATTGTGAACCGCTGTAGCGCAGTAGTCTAATCAGAGCGCTTCGAGTCTCATGAGTTCGCGCCCAATGCTGGGCGATATAGTGACCTGCCTGAGTTTATATTAGGCCCACACGTTTATTGCATTTATTTCAATGTTCTCAAGAAGTAAAACAAATAGTTTAATTATTTACACATCAAAGAACAGTCTCATCTCAAGGAAATCGTCTTTCGATAGGCTCAAATGCATAAACATCTTGACAACTTCATGAAGTGAAATATTTATGCCACACAATACAGGCTTTCCCATCCACGCTAAAGACCAGAACTATATTGATAAATTATACATACTCAACTGATGGCCCAAATCAGCTCATTAGCACAGCCAGTTTAAATGATCGGTTTTCATCACGTGACAATGGATAGGCTAATGGGTAACCTACAGAACGTAGCCTATTGGAATATAATCAAATAACAAGGGGCACTAGATTTTCACCTGCTGATGTCTCATTAAACCATCAATACACGCTAAACCCATCCTCACAGCTGACCTCAATTGCAACCATTATTGGTCACCTCATTACCGCTCGCTAAAAGATGATAAAGGTGTTACCATTAGGCCTGCTTGCAACCAAAGTATTTCAAGATACAGTATATTTGCCCTCTGGTTGTGTCACGCCCTGACCTTAGTATTCTTTGTTTTCTTTATTATTTTAGTGAGGTCAGGGTGTGACATGGGTGATGTATGTGTTTTTACTCCTGTCTAGGGGTTTTGTATGTCTATGGGTGTTTACTAGTCTAGGTGTTATGTATGTCTATGGTTGCCTAGATTGGTTCTCAATTAGAGGCAGCTGTTTATCGTTGTCTCTGATTGGGAACCATATTTAGCCAGCCATATTCCTGGGGTATTTCGTGGGTTATTGTCTATGTTAGTTACCTGTGTCTGCACTGCTCAAAAAAAATGAAGGGAACACTAAAATAACACATCCTAGATCTGAATGAATGAAATATTCTTATTAAATACTTTTTTCTTTACATAGTTGAATGTGCTGACAATAAAATCACACAAAAATTAGCAATGGAAATCACATTTATCAACCCATGGAGGTCTGGATTTGGAGTCACACTCAAAATTAAAGTGGAAAACCACACTACAGGCTGATCCAACTTTGATGTAATGTCCTTAAAACAAGTCAAAATGAGGCTCAGTAGTGTGTGTGGCCTCTACGTGCCTGTATGACCTCCCTACAACGCCTGGGCATGCTCCTGGTGAGGTGGCGGATGGTCTCCTGAGGGATCTCCTCCTAGACCTGGACTAAAGCATCCTCCAACTCCTGGACAGTCTGTGGTGCAACATGGCGTTGGTGGATGGAGCGAGACATGATGTCCCAGATGTGCTAAATTGGATTCAGGTCTGGGGAACGGGCGGGCCAGTCCATAGCATCAATGCCTTCCTCTTGCAGGAACTGCTGACACACTCCAGCCACATGAGGTCTAGCATTGACTTGCATTAGGAGGAACCCAGGGCCAACCGCACCAGCATATGGTCTCACAAGGGGTCTGAGGATCTCATCTCGGTACTTAATGGCCACCCCACACCATGACTGACCCACCGCCAGACCGGTCATGCTGGAGGATGTTGCAGGCAGCAGAACGTTCTCCACGGCGCCTCCAGACTCTTTCACGTCTGTCACATGTGCTCAGTGTGAACCTGCTTTCATCTGTGAAGAGCACAGGGCGCCAGTGGCGAATTTGCCAATCTTGGTGTTCTCTGGCAAATGCCAAACGTCCTGCACGGTGTTGGGCTGTAAGCACAACCCCCACCTGTGGACGTCGGGCCATCATACCACCCTCATGGAGTCTGTTTCTGACCGTTTGAGCAGAAACATGCACATTTGTGGCCTGCTGGAATCATGCACCCCAAATATTGCAGTGGGCACAAAGTACGTAAGGATGGCTGTGTGGTGGTCCAAAAATGGGCGAATTTTGCATTTTTCAAACATAGAAAATGGTATTTTCCTACAATCTAGCGCCATAATCATTATGCTTAATTCTATGTAAAAAATATGGATTCCTTTCTGCATATCTAAGGATACATCTTGAGCTGTCAGTTTCCTCCTGACTGGTGGTTCTTTCCTTAAAGAAACAAAATCTTTCTCTGCATGGCCACTAAAAATCTGGGTAAAAGATTAAAAGGAATGTCTTATTCAGTATATTTTGTTATTGGTTGCTTTTCTAAAGTCTACCAACCGTGCTAGCAGGCTTGCTAGCTAAGATAGTTGAACAAGGAAGCTACTCTAACTTGATTGATAGCCTGAAATGTCTTGGTAGCTAGTTAGGAGGTTGGGCGATTGGGAACCTATCTGGGCCGGCTAAAGCCAACTTCATAAAATGGATAGATGGCTAGTAGTATTACAGAGAAACAACAGTAACATAAACATATGTTTAAACATAATGGTAATAATTTAAACAGCATAAATCTGAGGGGGCACGTGTCTCTTTGCACCCTATGGGCATGACGCCTCTGCCAATGTCTTGTGTTGTTAAGATAAGAGTGATCAAGTTAATCTGTATACAGTAGCAATCCGTGCCTCTGTATTGCTACTTAATCTATAGTACAGATTATAATGTTATATTTTCCCCTGAATTAGACTAGGTGGTAGAAGCCTGGGCTGGATGTGCTGCAACATAATCAGCTGATAGTCCTCTATCTTGCAGAATATATTTGCATAAGATTATCACTCATTTGCATTTACCGTGAAGGATGAGCTACGTTACTGATGGGCTTCTCTTAATGCTAATATATACATCTCTGATATATATCCTCCCTGACATAAATGACTAAATGTTACTTCTTAGCCTTGTCATTATTATCATCAAATTACTTAAAAACACCTGTTCTGTCTTCCCGTTTTTCAGTTAGCTTAGTGCAAAAAGTTTCAGGCCATCTCTTCTCTGAAAAGACAGACAGGCTTGGAGTTTGAGTTGTGGAGTAACTTACTATTCATTGTGTAATACTGTAACACGTTTAGATATGTCGATAACTCATACTCCACCCATTCTCCATACCTCATTTCAAAATACCAGAGGCTCAGTTTATGGAGACCAGTAAAACATTGGGAGCACTGCAGTGTGCAAGGCCCAAGCTTTGGGCCAGGCACTGGGGTGACATCTGTACCCAGAAACGCTTATAATATTACTCGTGAAATATTGCACACTACAGGAGATGGACTGGTGATATTGGGGTATTTATGATATCATTCTACTGGTTAAATATCATATTTTAGGAGTATTTTTAAAGGACTGGGGGCATCTATAGCTCACTGAAATATTAGATATTACTCTTCAGGGCTGAATGAACAAAGAACATGGTTCTCGTTGCAGTTCTGGGGGGCAGCCATTTTCCATCTATCATTTCTCTCAACCCCCTTTCTCCCATCTCTCAGGAAGGCAGACATAGAGGACGGTCTCGGAGGTGACGGTCAGGATGGTCAATCCTGTGGAACTGATGCTCCTGATTGGCTACTGATGGGCTGGAAAGCATAAAGAGGACTAGAAGAAGCTGAGCCAACACTTTCCCTCCCAGGGTCTATCTTTCCCTCCCAGGGCTGCATCTGAAATGGCACCTTGTTCCATATTCTGTGAACCAAATGGCACTCATAGGGCTCTGGTTAAAAGTAGTGCACTATATAGGGAATAGGGTGCCACGTGAGGTGCAGTCCAGATCACCCTGCTCTGCTCTCCCCTGCTCCCCCATCCATCCCATCACTCTCCTTTAACATGGGACCTAATGGAGCCAGAGAGGCTGGGGAATCATTAGCCAGGCCCAGGGAGCGAGGTATTCTTCACCTAGGTGAGGGGCCATTCCGCTGGGTGGAAAGGAGACCATTGAGCTGGGAGCCTTTGGGGATGGAGAAGAATGTGGGGTACTGTGCATGTGGGGGTGGGGGGGTGTCTGTCTGTCTGTCTGTGTCTGTGTGCATTCATGATCAGTGCTCCTCTTCCACTCGTCTTCCCTAATGAGTACTGTAGGTGATTAACGATAATGTCTGTCGTTAGGTAAAAGAGGTTTCATCGTAACTATACAGTCACATTACATTCAAAAGTCAAGTGCTACTACCACCACTCAACTTACTGTTACTACAACTGTCAGTAATGTCATCCCCACCGGACCATAGCTCTCTTTACAGACTAGAGGCACCTCAGTGGACGGTGAGTGTCAGTGCTGACACATTAGCAAGAGCTGACGCAAGGGCCTCAGGAAAAGCCTTTCCCTTCACCCTCCTTCTTCCCCCCTCTCCTCTTTCTCATCCTGTCTGCCGTTGCGTTGACCATGTAAAGGGCAAGGCGCTGGGGCCTCTGCCAGCCTGTATCACGCTGTGATCTGGAGGAATGCTAATAGGTTGCAACCTGACTCTGCTTCCCTCCAGTGTTACCTAAACAGCCCAGCTTCGGTCCCCCCACAGCCCACCATGGCTGACCCAGCCCTCCCCAGCCCCTCCCAGCTCCTCTAGCTCTCCCTGGCCCTACCCAGTCCTCCTCCCTAGCCCTCCCTGCATTTCCCCTGGCCCTCCCCAGCTCAGCGAAACCGACACCCGACGAGGCGTGAATGTTTTTCCGTCATGTTGAGATATCAGTGTCTTTATAGTTAGAAATCCTCCATATTTTATCAACCCGCTCCAGCTGCACCCATAACTCATAGCTTTGGTGGATCTTGAGCAATGTGGATCTGTTTTATTTTGGGGTCTTTACACTGTGTTTCTGTCTGAAAGGCGATACGGCTGCCAGGCATCAGTCGGTGTGGAGCTGCTGATCGTTGCTATTGGAGAAGCAGCAGTAGGCAGCTATCAATCATATGACTTTCCATTTCTGACGCCATTTTGTTAACAACATTAGGCTCTTGCTGTTACGGCGCAAAACCATTCGGAGACATATTTAGGTGGTTTTATCTCAGGGATAGACAGTAACATTGGTTATTTTCAATGTGAGAAAATAACCACTATGACATATTATTCGAAGATAAAGTCAATTGTGATAAAGTAGATTTTATATCCCAAAAAATTCACTATTATTAGTATTTCAGAACACTTTCATAAATGAGCTGCCTTTGGTTTGAAGGTTGACTATTGAAGAATCTACATTTAACAATGCACAAAAAGGTGGCAAACACCGAACCCCAGTTTCAATCAGAGGAATCCTCAACACCCTCCTAAACAGAGCTCCAACATACCCCCGCATAAAGAGGGGTAGAGGGGGGTAGTAGGGTGGGTTGGAGTGATATTAGTGTCGGGTGGAGGGCTAGAGAGGGGTGGAGTGCAGATGTGGGATTTTAATTTGAGCCAGTTTATTACAACATGAAAATAATCCTGCAGCAACAGGAAATGTGAATTATTTTGTGGATTATAAGTGTCGGGCCCTTGTTTTTTCCAATTTTCGCCTAAAAAGACCTACCCAAATCTAACTGCCTGTAGCTCAGGACCTGAAGCAAGGAAATGCATATTCTTGATACCATTTGAAATAAAACACTTTGAAGTTTGTGAAAATGTGAAACGAATGTAGGATAATATAACACATCCGCTCTGGTAAAACATAATACAAACAAAAAAACATGCATTTTCAATTTTATTGTTTTGTTCCAACATATTTGACATGTAAGAGAAAGACCATAATATAATATTGCGGTCAGTTTAGTCACAATTTAGATTTTGGCCACTAGATTGCAGCAGTGTATGTGCAAAGTTTCAGATTGATCCAGTGAAGCATTGCAATACTGGACAATATTTTGTATCAAGTCTGCCGAAATGTGCCGAATTGGTCAATTGATACATTTTCAAGTACATAACTACAGAGAACATACAAAATTATATGGTAATACAATGTTTAAGTTTACACACTCCCAGGAATGTCACACATAATGGATCATTATCATTATCTTTCACACATCTAGATGGCCGAGTGGGGTGGGTGTGGAGCCAGGGACAGCAGTGGGGTCAAACTGTAGAACCCAGTTTGTACATTTGAATATAAAAATTGATTTCATCAAACAAAACTATGCAACATTTGTATCTCTGGGACCCTCGGGATGACAAATCAAAGCAGGATGACGAATTCTCCTGCAACAGGGTGATCAAATTAAGATACTAGGTCCAGATATTAGGGGCTCATACCCATAGCAACAGCACTGGTATCACCCCAAGAGGTGAGAACATCCTACACCTCCCCACCTCTCAGGGCACTTACGGTGTCCTCACCTTGTTAGCTAGGGGGTATATGGCAATAGAGATTTGGGATTGGAGAGGGAGCATGGGACTTGGGGTAAGGGGGGTTGTCAAGGGAACCTGTGGAAACTCACAGCCCCATGCCGAGGGGCGTTCATTGGGCAAATTGTGAGGCTACAACAGGAAATGGCCAGGGACTGCTGACTTCTGTTTGTCCTCCTGCGGTGTTTGTTGTCACCCTGCGTGTGTGTTGTCACCCTGCGTCAGTGCGGGTGCGGGAGCCCACGCCAGGGGAAGCTGTTTTAGCACATTCATAAAAAGACACATTTAGCATTGTCACAACGACAGTTTATAAAGAGGGAGCTACTGTGAAAAGGCAATGATGCACTACAAAGACAACCTCTTAAAAAGCCTTGTAGCCAGGGCCCCCTCTCTCTTTAAGTTGCTGCTTTGCTCTTTTAGTTCTGTATAGCTGTGCAAGTAAGTAGCTGTACTGTGAGTTGAGAGAGAGATTCTTCGTGTGAAGTTATGATGTTGATTAGCAGGGTGACAGGTATCGTGATTAAAATGGGTGATAGTAATAGAGCGGCATTCATGCATTGACAACTTTGCTGTGCATGTCTTTCCCAGGGGTGATGTATGACCCCATTAGGTTAACCTCACGGTCCTAGAGGACACTTACTGCATATTCCTTGTCATGTCCTTCACACTTCCCATTCTCTCTGTTAAATTAAAAGGATGTGGCTAGAGCATCTCAGCTCAAGGTGCATGCTTATGAGGGGAAAGGTGTGTGTGTGTGTGTGTGTGTGTGTGTGTGTGTGTGTGTGTGTGTGTGTGTCAATGCATACAGATGTGTATATATACGTGTACATATCTCTTTATGTGAATGTGCATTCAGTGTGTTGTCGGATTCTTGTTTCTCTGTGTATGTTTGTGCCTAGTTGACCTTTTTGATTGTGGTTGTGTGTGTGTGTGTGTGTGTGTGTGTGTGTGTGTGTGTGTGCGCGCACACAGTGGCAGTGTATTGTAGCTTTGGTGGTTTACTGTGTGCTGTATATGGTAAAAGTTCAGAGGTTGTAAACCCCAATGGGAGCCTTTGGGGCCATCAGTCGGGCTGACAAGGCGCCGCACCGCGCTGGGCAAATGTTTGTGAGAACACCTCTGTAAACATGAACATCCTTGGGGGGGGGGGGGGGTCAGCCAAGGGGTGGCCGACACCTTACCCACCCCACTAATACCGCAGTCATGTCAACGGAAGTGTAAGGCTATACCCAGTTTTCCTAACAAGTCAACCCGGCTGGAGGCTCCCAGGCATTTTGAGACACATGTCCCCTCCACTCAAAATACACCCCTTATTTTTGCCCCCCCCCCCCCCCCCCCCCCCCTTTAATTATTTTAGTGGCTGAATTTGAGTCGATTGGTTTCTTAAGGTTATGGGGGGCTGACATACTGCAGTGCGGCAGGGAGAAACTAACCTGAAAGGTGACAGATCTTGTAGGCGGGGCGGAGGAGAAATGGGGTAAGGGGGAGGGTTTCAGGTAAGGAATACACCCTGTCCCCCCTTTCTCTTTGCTGAGCTGTCTGTGTCACCCACCACTCTCCATTTTCTCCCTCTCTTTCTCCCTCTCTTTCTCGCTCTCTTTCTCCCTCCCTCTCTCTCGCTGTCTCGCTCGCTCTCTCTCTCTACTCCCGTCCAACCTGAGACTTCACTGATCAGAAAAACAGACGTGCCTCTAGGAGTGCTACCATCTCTCTATCTCTCTGGGGACTGATGCAATTTTTATTTGAGGTGCTTAGTGTGGAGTGCTAGATTCCTGTAGGGCCCTGTTTCCCAGGTTATTTCGGGGACACGTGATCATCTGCAAACAAATCTGGCAGGGGCAGCCTAAGGTCGAATACAGAGCCCCCTAAAGGTTACATGGGGAACATAATATGTGGCTGCGGTGTTTTTCTTACTTGCTCACGAGCTCAGAAGTACTGTTCGCTTACAGTGAATGTTATAGGCTACACACGTATAATATGTTTAGAAATTCTTTCTGTGTAAAAAAAAAAAACTGAAAATTGTATATTTTTAAGGTTTCATTCCAATTTGATTCCAACAAACACACTGCACATTTCTCCAGCCACAATTCCCCAAGATCAATAGAAACTGAATGAGAGTAATAGATTTCCCTTTAAAACACACACATTCCAATTAAGCCCGACGGTCAAAGAGACAGTTGACATTTTCGGAGCAACTGTTGGGTGCATCACTGGCTAAATATAAACATCAGGGGCTGTGCCATTGATTATTTCCGACAATCTTTGGGAGAGGAAGAAATAAGAGCGGGTGGCTGTTGAAAAGATAAATTATATCCAACTGGGTATCATCCGAGAAAGGCCAGGGTCCCTTCTCTCAGTCCACATTTGTGCTTCCAGTAGTATTAACATTTAAAAGTAAGCTGTGTAAATGACCTACTCCGATATATCACGGAGGGAAACTTGGATCCGGGGCTGTTATCAGAGATCTATTGGCGGCTGTATTTTTCGAGTGTCCACTGATGTTCCGCAAGACTTAGATAGGGTCTTACATAGCATAGCACCCCCTCCTCAACCCTTCCTCACCCATCTCCACTACCCCTCTTCGACCTAACCCTTCCAGCAACAGTCGGTTGATGGAGCTTTTAGATTTGAGGTATTCCTTTGAGAGTATTAAACACAACAGATTAAGATGCACCACAAACCTCCAAGGCTAGCATTAGCCCACACTGATTAGTGTGGCCGTGCTGACACACTCGACACCCCCAGAGTGGGGCTATGTAACCGCGGTAGGAGCATCAAAGCACACTAACATGGAGGAACAGATTCCTTCAGTTGAGCACTCCTTAGGCTGGAAGTCAGAGCCCAACGGGAGACATGGACCAAGCCTCTAAACCCTGCACACACACCAATATATCTGACCACTTGTGGTGGAGGGGTTTGGGCAGGGGGGGGGGGGTGACATATGGACAGAAAGGACAACGACTAGGGCAGCTATTTCAAATGTGTTTCACAATTTATTTTCCTACTCAGATGTAAAATGAGAACCGCTAGAGAGTGAAATGTTGTCGCAGATGAGTTGATTGATTGATAGATAAATTGTGTAATGGTAATGTTACCATTTAGGAATGTTTCAGTGTGTTACTGTAAGTAGGAACACACAAATCTAACCTTTAGCTGTCCAGTGAAAGCTGATCCTCACGCTGGGGCTTTGATGACAGAACACGCATGCACACGCACACACAGACACACACAGAGTACTACCTGTTTTTGAAAGCGCTGTTGTAACATATACCACACGTGAGACTCCTCATCCACCTCAATAACAGCAAACAGTAAGTATGATCAATCTGAGATCCTTCCTGTTGTGCAGATGTCACAGGGTGTCACACAATACTCCCCATGCTCACCACGGTGTTCCCAGTACAAATTGCTTACTGGAACTAATGCCATTCCTTAAAGTGGCGAGTGAACATGGTCTGGACTGAAGATAGTTTATGTCCGCTCAGCTCTCTCTCCATTCATGAACACACACACACATGCTCGGCTTGGTCACCTGCCTCACCCGGTAAAACACACATTTTCTCCCTTTGACTTTTTCTCACTGTTTACAAACACACACTCGCGCGCACACACACAAACACAGACTGACACACATTTGTTATCATAAAACAGCCTAGCTCTGCAGGTTGTGTGGCAGCAGCTAGTCTCTTTCTACCATATAAGAGCTGAGCGAGTGTTCCTCAGCTGTTCGCCACAATTAACCCACTCTCCCTCCCTCGCATGAACGCACGCACGCACGCACACGCGCACACACACACACAGTCAATCCTATTTCCCCTAACCCCTAAACCTAACCCTAACCAACAACCTAACCCTCACCTTAATCTTAATGTTAACATTAACCCCAAACCCCAAACCCCTAACCCTGAACCTATTCTAACCCTAACCCCTAACCCGAAACCTAAATCTAACCCTAATTGTAACCCTAAGCATAACCCTTCAGCCTACAGCTGCCTTTTTCCTTGTCGGGACCGGCAAGATTATAGTAAAACTAAACACACACACAATGACCCTTCACTCTCTCCACTACTGCCCTTTCACTGTCCGCTCACACATTGCAACCTAATATGCGTGTGGTGTACGGTCACACACACAGTGTATGTGTAAGTGTCACTGAGTACAGCAGTTCTTAGTGAAAGTTTTACATGAATATTTAAGGAACGAATGTGTCTCTCTGTTTACACACTGTTTACACACTCACACTTGATATTTTGCTTTCATATTGTGCCTTAAGCATTCAAATGTATATGCTTTAGTTACTCAACTTATTATAACCTCAGACAGGCTAGAGAGACAGTGCTGATTTGTCCCTTTAAAGTTTAAACTGATGGCCAGGCAGAGAAGAGCCTCTCTCTCTCTCTCTCTCTCAGTAGGTTATCCTGTGTAATAGAACATCTCAACCTTGGCTCTTACGTCTGGTGCCTCCACATCAAACACTCCATCGGCGGGGGCCAAAACTCTGATGGAGAAAGAAACATCAGTCAGCCCGCAGTTCGACTCGCTCTCCCAAACGAAAAAGAGTTTACTGTGAAGATTGAACTACACGTGACAAGGTGTAACATGAAATCAATCGGAGCGGCATCTTCCCCTGCCCTTAGGGAAACTTTTGGTCTCTGAGCTACAGTAGTCCCTATCAGTTCCCCATAGCAGTGCACCTCTACTCTACTACCTTCACTCAACTCCCCAAAATGGACTTGTTGGAAAAGAGGAATATCTTCTCAGTGATTAACTTCACTAAATAAAGGTTGAATAACATCTAAATATCAAAGAGTGGCATAAAAAAAAGACAGACAGACAGACAGACAAACAGACAAACAGACACACACACACACACACACACACACACATACACACACACACACACACACACACACGCACACACACACACACACACACACACACACACACACACAGTAGTGTAACACAAAGGGTTAACAACCCAAACTCACTCAATCACCATTTCCAAAGTGATCTGATAGAGATATTACCTAAATGGCTGTACAAGCTGGGGCTGCTAACTAAATGCTAATATGTGTCAGAGCCTGGTGTTGGATTTATGAGCTACCATCTGGCTCCTAAAGCATACAGTACAATGTTAGCTTACAATGTTAGCTTTGATCAGGACCTCCCTGTTCATTCCCCCCAATCACTCATCACCCTATACAGGGAGGAATTAGCTGTGAGTTCCGTTTAGCCTAATCATGTTTTTCACTGTAGCTCTATACTCATTTGAATTGGATTGTAATTCATTTACATTCCGGTAGTACTGAATATGTATGTTAACACATACATGATTGCACAATCACCGCCTGGTATGGCAACTGCTCCGCCCACAACCGTAAGGCTCTCCAGAGGGTAGTGAGGTCTGCACAACGCATCACCGGGGGCAAACTACCTGCCCTCCAGGACACCTACACAACCCGATGTCACAGGAAGGCCATAAAGATCATCAAGGACAACAACCACCCGAGCCACTGCCTGTTCACCCCGCTATCATCCAGAAGGTGAGGTCAGTACAGGTGCATCAAAGCTGGGACCGACAGACTGAAAAACAGCTTCTATCTCAAGGCCATTAGACTGTTAAACAGCCACCACTAACATTGAGTGGCTGCTGCCAACACACTGACTCAACTCCAGCCACTTTAATAATGGGACTTGATGGGAATTGATGTAAAATATATCACTAGCCACTTTAAACAATGCTACTTAATATAATGTTTACATACCCTACATTATTTATCTCATATGTATCCATATATACTGTACTCTATATCATCTACTGCATCTTTATGTAATACATGTATCACTAGCCACTTTAAACTATGCCACTTTGTTTACATACTCATCTCATATGTATATACTGTACTCGATACCATCTACTGCATCTTGCCTATGCCGCTCTGTACCATCACTCATTCATATATCTTTATGTACATATTCTTTATCCCTTTACACTTGTGTGTATAAGGTAGTAGTTTTGGAATTGTTAGCTAGATTACTCGTTGGTTATTACTGCATTGTCGGAACTAGAAGCACAATTATTTCGCTACACTCGCATTAACATCTGCTAACCATGTGTATGTGACAAATAAAATTTGATTGTTGTCAACTGTTGCCCGGAAATCTGAGCTTATTGACGAAAGTTGGAAAAAAATTTGAGTTACATAATATGCACATAAACATTAGCAATGAAATGTTCCATGCCAAGAGAGGGTTCGAGTGACGTTCTTGCTTCACAGCTCAAATGTACCGTAAATATCACAGTAGCCACTAGCGAGTAAGCATGCAAACTATTCATCTAGCTAGGCCCACACACATTAATTTAGCTGCAAGACAATAACAAAGTGGCACAGAGGCTAGCTAGCGAGCTAACAACATTTGCTTCATCACGTAACTTCAGCACAGCAAAAATGAACGTTTACCCATCTCATACAAATATGAAAGTGCAGTAATGTTACAGTGTCATTCATATTATACAGAGCTAATTAGCAAGCTAAACAAAATGTCTGCATCCTCCTCATATATATACTAAATTGGTAGCTAAGTTCAGCTAGCTAGTGAGAAGAAGGCTAACATCTGCCAACATTAGCTGAACCATAGCTAGATTGCTTTTGTCCTACATTAACAAACCAAGCTTTCATCAATATCATGCAAATCATCACGGAAAAATAAGCTAATCGTGACTGAAAAAGGTGTTAATTCACTGGGGAGTTGCTGCTTGTGTTCCTGCTCACTTTTGCATTGAAACAAATGACTGTGTTCAGAGATTCCCTTGGCATCAATTTCAGTGTAACCAACTTTTACTGTAATTTCAGGTAAAAACTCAATAAAACAAGTCTAAAATATAATTACAATGTCTATACATTTCAGCTGTTTCAAAAACATTGCTGTTGGAGTGCTGGGCTCAACAAGACAATTCTGTTTACACTGCCCTGCTTGGAGGGGGGCAACTATCGAGCGAGTTTCGTGCGCGACCTTCGGAGATAGCGGTCAAGATGTGACAAGTTTTCAAGTTTATATTTACTTACATATTCTAATATGTTACAGGAGTGAATATTTATGTTAAAGAGCAGTGAAGTCAAATTAGGATTTTTTGAATGTTTCCACACTATTAGGTAATGCCCTTTTTGAGTAAGAGATGTTTGGAAAAAAAATCGGAAATTTCAGCTTGTTAAGGTGGGGTGGAGTATTTGTCCCAGATCATGACATCACAATCTGATCTGATTATTCTGGCCATCTTTTGTTTGCATACGTATCTTCCTACTTTGAAAGGGTAAGCTGGGTAGGCTCGAGAGTCTAGACAATGCTATCCTCCAATCAGGGCTGTGTATGTAAATATATTTGTCTATCAACACACCCACACATTCAGTCTGAGCAATTCAATGCCAAAAGGAGGCATTTTCATATATTTTCAGTTATTTTCATGAAATAAGTACACACAGTGATTTATGAGACATACAGTACAGTGATGATAATGTACGTATGTATATATTTTATATATTTTATTTTATATATATATATATATATACACACACACACAGTACCAGTCAAAAGTCTGGACACACCTATTGATTCAAGGGTTTTTCTTTATTTTTACTATTTTCTACATTGTTGAATACTACTGAAGACATCAAAACTATGAAATAACCAAAAAAGTGTTAAAAAAATTATATTAAATATATTTTATATTTAAGATTCTTCAAAGTAGCCACCCTTTGCCTTGATGACAGCTTTGCACATTCTTGGCATTCTCTCAACCAGCTTCATGAGGTAGTCAAATGGAATGCATTTCAATTAAGAGGTGTGCCTTGTTAAAAGTTGATATGTGGAATTTCTTTCCTTCTTAATGCGTTTGAGCCAATCAGTTGTGTTGTGACATGGTAGGGTTGGTATACAAAAGATAGCACTATTTGGTAAGACCAAGTCCATATTATGACAAGAACAGCTCAAATAAGCAAAGAGAAACGACAGTCCATCATTACACATCATTCACATGTACCAACAAACAGGTGTGATTAGAATGCTTATGTAGAATGTCCGGTTTCGATTGACGCAACAATCAGCATTTGAGCTGGCCACACTGTTTTTTCACAGAAACATTTTGCACAAATACAGTCCTTACAAAGTTTTGTCCAGAATGTGACCCGTTTATTTTTGGATACAATGTTCAGACATTCACAGAAGTAGCTACAGCATAACACAATCATCCTAACCAGAAGATGTAGGCTACATTTGTCCTAGCTAACTGAGGAAAGATTGACACAAGCGGTCATATTTTTATAACTCTCGGCTGACAGAAACTACAATATGAATTAGCTAATAGCAATTACTGTTTATAATTCATCACATCACGGGTGAACTCACCATTGATCAAAATAATTGAGTAAAACACTTTCTAGAAATCGAAAGCAATCCGATGATGGTAGTTTGTGCACGCAGCCATGTTTTTTCTCTCTCGCATCAACCAAAGATAATAAGAGGAGACAACATGAGTTTGGTCTGTTTATAGTATGCACGTTGAAGGGGGTGTGTCATCTACGATCATTCACTTCCCTTCATTCACTTCCGGAAGTTTACCTGAAAGATGAGTGAACCATTCCTTCACCTCATTATAACACCTCTGGTCTGACAGATGTTTACGTGACACCCAGAATGCACTGTATAATGTCAACAAACATAACGCAAATGAATTACTTAAAAATCATACAATGTGATTTTCTGGACTTTTGTTTTAGATTCCGTCTCTCACAGTTGATGTGTACCTATGATAACAATTACAGACCTCTACATGCGTTGTAAGTAGGAAAACCTGCAAAATCGGCAGTGTATCAAATACTTGTTCTCCCCACTGTACATACGTACATACATACATACATACATACATACATACATACATACATACATACATACATACATACATACATACATACTGTATGAGCCTACAGTAGAAATGACAACACGATATACAGAAAATAAGGAACTTACTTGTCCAAAGTAATTATTTATAAGGAAAACAACAAGGCAATGCGAGCGCCAGCCAAAACATGTTCCAATTCGTGCAAGACTGCACAAATATCTGCATCCTTGGTCTGTGCAAACATTGGTGAAGTGCTTGGGCTCTCCTCGAAGAGAGACGTGAAGAGAGAAGTTTGCCCGGCTCAGTAAAGCCTCCAACATAATGTCACGTTCTGACCTTAGTTCCTTTATTATGTCTTTGTGTTAGTTTGGTCAGGGCGTGAGTTGGGGTGGGTAGTCTATGTTCTTTTTTCTATGTAGTATTTACGTGTTTGGCCTGGTATGGTTCTCAATCAGAGGCAGGTGTCGTTCGCTGTCTCTGATTGAGAATCATACTTAGTTAGCCCATTTTAGTTGTGGGTGATTGTTTTCTCTCTCTGTGTCTTCACCAGACAGAACTGTTTCATTTTCGTTCGTTTTCCCTGTTATTTAGTTTTTTAGTGTTAATAAATTTCAACATGGACACGTACCACGCTGCATATTGGTCCGATCCTTCATACTCCTCATCAGAGGAAGATGAATCACACATAAAATGTGCGCAACACCGAAATGGGCTACCTCTACATGAATTAATGAGGAGGTGGAAACACACCTCAATTCAAACTGTTGTTAGAAAATTCTACTTGTTAGAAAATAATTTGAAATTGACAAGTTCAAACAGCCTATAGATAATTAGCAGGCAGCGCGTGTTAACTGTCCTGTTGTGTAATAATGACATTTTCTGACATCACGTGCATAATCACATTTTCTGATAATCTGTCCTTATTAGATTTTTGTTTCCTATTGCCGTGTCTTGCTGAGATGCAGAGTAGGTGAACTGATGATCTCCACATGTGTGGGTCCCACCGTGAAGCATGAAGGAGGAGATGTGGGGGTGCTTTGCTGGTGACACTGTAGGTGATTTATTTAGAATTCAAGGCACACTTAACCAGCATGCTTACAACTGCATTCTGCAGCGATACGCCATCCCATCTGGTTTGCGCTTAGTGGGACTATCATTTGTTTTTCAACAGGACAATGACCTAACACACCTCCAGGCTGTGTAAGGGCTATTTGACCAAGAAGGAGAGTGCTGGAGTGCTGCATCAGATACCCTGGCCTCCACAATCACTTGACATCAACCCAGAGCGAAGGAAAAGCAACCAACAAGTGCTCAGCATATTTGGGAACTCCTTCAAGACTCTTGGAAAAGCATTCCAGGTGAAGCTGGTTGAGAGAATGCCAAGAGTGTGCAAAGCTGTCATCAAGGCAAAGGGTGGCTACTTTGAAGAAAATATATTTTGCTTTGTTTAACACTTTTTTGGTTACTACATGATTCCATTTGTGTTATTTCATTGTTTTGATGTCTTCGCTATTATTCTACAATGTAGAAAATAGACAAAATAAAGACAAACCCTTGAATGAGTAGGTGTGTCCACACTTTTGACTGGTACAGTATATATACATATATTTATATATGGTGTGTAATAATAATGCAATATATGGTCACACATAACATTATATAAAACACCACAACATTTGACCAGTGGATAACGTGACATTAGTATTTTTAAGCTATCCTACGACCTATTTAAGGTGTCTACTGTCTAAATATAATTACTTATTAACATTGAAAAAAGCCACATAATTATCAAACAACCAGTACTTGGTTGTAAAACGGATCAGCGAGAAATAAATCGCTAATGTTGTTAAGAATTCCCTCCAATCCATCTGTCCAAACAAGTTTATTTTAGCATCCATCTTCTTGGTTTTAGCTCCAGGTCTAACAGTAGTGTCTAAGACTGTTTGATGAAACTCTAAAGATTTCCCATTACATATCCTAAACCAGTCACAGGCTAATTGGTGTGTTAGAGTCAAATTTACAGCTACTCTCCTCTCCTTTATGTGTCTCGGCATCTGTAGCCCCACGCCTCCGGTCTCAGAATGGCTGTATGTTATGATCCTGTGTCAGCGAAATCAATCCTTATACATTTTAAAGTTCAGATTTTGATTTCATGACTCTACAGGGGAATGTCGCTAAAGCGAAAATAACTATTCTACCTTTTTTTTGTCTTTCATCTGATGTTCTATTGATCGTTTCTCTCTCTCCCTCTCGCTCTCTCTTTCTCTCTCTCTTTCTCTCACTCCCCTGCGGGGGTCCTCGGGGCCTGTTGGCTGTTGGCTAGCTAGCTCAGTGCCCTGAAGACATAGTTGAGTTAAATAATGCTCACCAGAGCCGGTGATCTGTCTCAATGTGTCTCTTCTCTGTTAACTAGGTCTGATAATGGTCATGTGGCAGCAGCAGCAGAGGTAATGGTGGTGGTGGAGGGGAGAGAGACAGAAAGGTCAGCTACAGCAAAGAGAGAAAGAGACACTCAGGAGAGAGGTTGATCTTATACTCTCTATTTTTGGGACGAGTTGAGCCAATATTCACTTTTAATCCAACCTGCTAATTTATTTAGACTTCATGACCAGTGATTGCAGCAGGATATTTGCTTAATTGATTCATATTGTCAATGTATTTGCCCTAGTGGACTCTATACCCTAAAACATACATAATATATAAAGAAATTATAAAAATGTACAGTGCATAAATCATTCTTCTTGCTAGAGTCTAGACCAATAGAGCAAACATGCAAAATACATTGGTGTCTGTCAACGGCAATAACAATAAAGTTATAATAATAAAGTTGACATTGAGGAGCTTTGATCACTCACCCGGCTTCATTAATTAATAAGTGCATTGATGACATCATCCACACAGTGACCGTACATACTGTACATATCACTGTGATCAGCTCATGCCACTCTGACAGACCTCTGGTTGAATCAGCTCTCATTCACTCCCACCTCACAGTAGAAGCCTCAAACAACGTTCTAGAGACTGTTGACATTGAGTGGAAGCCTTGGGAAATGCAATATGACCCCATAGACACTGTATATTCGATAGGCAATGAGTTGAAAAACTACAAACCTCAGATTTCCCACTTCCTGGTTGGATTTTTCTCAGGTTTTTCACCTGCCATATGAGTTATGTTATACTCACAGACATCATTCAAACAGTTTTAGAAACTTCAGAGTGTTTTATATCCAATACTACTAATAATATGCATATATTAGCCTCTGGGTCTGAGTAGCAGGAAGTTTACTCTGGGCTCACTTTTCAGCCAAACGTGAAAATGTGCCCCCCCTATCCCAAACTATTTGTATTGTTTTCTCTCTGCAATGTTGGGAAGGGCCTGTATGTACGAATTTCAGTGGTAGTCTACACCTGTTGTTTATGAAGCATGTGACAAATGTGATTTTGATTTGATAAGGGACGATTTCCACCCTGACCTGCAGTATTGTATTCTGCCAGTGTAGCGATTGCATAATTGGAATTCATGTGGTGGAGAAGTAGTATAGCATGGGGATGGAGTGAAAGGTCTTGATAATGAAGAGAGGATACATATGAAGTATCTTGACGATGACACCACCCCTGTCTGGTGGGGACGACATCCAATGCAATTGCTCTTAATTTGCCATTATCTTGTGTGTGTGTGTGTGTGTGTGTGTGTGTGTGTGTGTGTGTGTGTGTGTGTGTGTGTGTGTGTGTGTGTGTGTGAGCGCCCGTGCGTGCGTGCGTGTGTTTCTATGATTGCCGCCCCGGTGAAAAGGGGTTCTGAATTCAATCAGCCGGTGACAAGGTTAGGGAGCACAGCACACGCCACCCTGTGCTCCATCAGAGTCTGCCTGTCTGTCACTGGGGATTCACTCTGGGGGAGATGGGGGAGAGGTAGAAAGCAGTGGGGATTGAGACTCGGGAAGAGCAGTGTCTCAATGTCCCCCCGTTTCATACATCACACCAGGGCCAGGGCTGCATGGAGATACATGCACAGTCGCACAGAGATACACAGAGATAGACAGAGATAGACACAGACGGGATGCAACTTTTACAGAGGGGACATGATCCCCCACATTCTGAAATTGCAGTTTTGTTCCCCCCAGTTTTATCATTGTGATACAAAAATAGGCAACGGTGTGCTTTAGGAGCATGCGGACGCCTCAGAGCGGTCAGGTAGGCTGTTTGGGGGTTTCAGAGCATGCAAACAGAGGCAGCTGTTGTCTGTGTATGTTTAGCTTTTTCTACGAGTCGTAAGAGCAAGCAGAGCAGAAACTGGCCACTCTTTATTTGACTTATGTAGTTGGCAAGGTAACTGCTCTTTGATTTAACTGAAACAAGTATTTATTCCCAGTGCTGAGTTGAGTAGTGTAACTGACATATAACGTTAGCGAATGTTTCATCCCCTCTCGACTGAAGTTCTGTTTGAAGTGAATGAACTAGCTAGCTACCTAGTAGCTACTACAGCCAGTTCAGCTATCTGTTAGGTAGCAGTATTTAACAGCTGTTGTGTGTGTGGAAATGTTTTTAGCCTTCGTTTTGTCCCGTTGCAACAGAAGTACATTAACTTGGTTCGTTTTCGCCAGTTGATGTACCATAGAGCTAGCGAAAAGTTGGCTAACGTTAGATATTATTTTTTACCTCATTCACAGTCAATATTGCACTGTAACGTTATTGATTGAGCTAATTCCATACTTTTCACACTGACACTGTGTAAACATCTCTACAGGCTTCACTGTCATGGTAAACAGCCAGTGAATAACACTATGCTCATCATGTCTTAGCAGGATCAGATGGTGACAGGTGTCCCAGCTGGGACAGAGAGCCAGGGAAGACCCGTCTACGGAGCTCAGGTGAATTTTGAAGTATATTATAACAATCAGTTAATGGATACAAAGTTCCATCTTACTTGATGGTTAGGATACAGTCTGGTATCTGGGGATAATGGTCATTTTAATTATTCAACCATTGATTCTATTCTTGGACAATGTAATGTATATATGTACACCGAGGTGATTCTTTGTCGGGCCTCATCTGGGCAGGATGAGATGGTGACAGGGTCTCAGCAGGGTCAGACAACTGGAGAAGACCAGTCTGTGACGGCGCTGAGATGAACTTTTGCAATTTCAACACTTTATTCTCTTTGTGCAGTAAACACTGGACAAGCCAGAAGCTTCAAAGATTGACACTATTTCAAGGCAGTCTGACAAACCTCTGAAGTTGATTTCCAAACGGTATCAAGGGTTGATAGCGGCTATTCCCGATAACGCAAAACATTTAAAACAAAAAATATGAAGAAGACTTGGAAGACAATACTGATGATGATGAATGGGTACAGATATGTTTGAATACCAAGCCATTTTCATATAATCTCAGACATAAATTGTTGCAGTTTAATTGAGACTATTCAAAGAACGTACTATATGCCAGTGAAACTGAATATCATTCACTCAGATATGTAATTCCTCTGCTGGAGGTGTAAAACACAGAAGGGGACATATTTCAAAATTGTCACGGTTTTCTGTATGTGAAAGAGAGTCAGACCAAAATGCGGCGTGGCTATTGCGATCCATGTTTAATAAAACAAGGTAAACACGAATCAAATACGTAACACAGAAACAGCCTAATACTGGTGCAAAGTAACACAGAGACAGGAACAAGGACAATCACCCACAAAACCCAACACCAAACAGGCTACCTAAATATGGTTCCCAATCAGAGACAATGACGAACACCTGCCTCTGATTGAGAACCATGTCAGGCCAAACATAGAACTAGACAAACTAGACATGTAACATAGAATGCCCACTCAGCTCACACCCTGACCAACCAAAACATAGAAACATACAAAGCAAAACATGGTCAGGGTGTGACAAAAATGTTATGCTCTTGTGAAGGTTGGCTGAATCCTAGCTAAGAGTATGTTCTTTTATCTCAGCATGTCTACAGATTCTCCCTTCTTCCCTGTTTTTGTTTGCATGAAAATGTTGATACTGGAGACTGTTGTCAGGGGAAACCGTGTAACCCAGCCTTTATAGTGGCTAAGAAATGCATTGGCATTAATTGGAAGGTTGCTTATCCTCCCACAATGTCCCAGTGGATGGCACAAATGTATTGGTCACGTACATATTTAGCAGATGTTGTTGCGGGTGTAGCGAAATGCTTGTGTTCCTAGCTCAACCAGTGCAGTATATCTAACAATTCACAGCAATACACAAATCTAAAAGTAAAATAATAGAATTACAGAAATATGTAAATATTAGGACGAGCATTGAGTGGCATTGACTAAAATACAGTAGAATAGAATACAGTGTTTACATATGAAATGAGTAAAGCAGTATGTAAACATTATTAAAGTGGCTAGTGTTCCATTATTAAAGTAACCAGTGATTCCATGTCCATGTACTGTATATAGGGCGGCAGCCTCTAAAGTGCAGGGTTGAGAAACCGGGTGGTAGCCGGCTATTACAAGAATAAGGGTATACTGTGCAACTAAGGTCTGGATGCCTTATATGGAATAATGTACGACAAAAGGAGTATTGAAAACATGCCCACGCCAGGGGAGATACCTATTTAGGCAATTTTTAGCTGCTGGGCTGCTCAGTCCTGGCCCTGGGGGTCTACCATACTGTTGGTTGTCACTCTGGCCTTCACCTAACACACCTGAAACCAATAGTGGATGTTTCACTAAGATCATAAAGCTGAGTGGGGTGTTTTGGGTTGGGGCTCGCTGCAGGGCCGTGGACCCCTAGGGGCAGGACCGGGCAATCCAACTATTTTGAGTGCAAGTAAAAGTAGATCTACAGTACAATTAGGCTTATGATATGAATTACAATGCCCTCTGTAATTATTGGGAATTATTGGGACAGTGACAAATGTTTTCTTCTTTAGATTTAAAATCAAACAAGGGCTATGACGTTACAGTGTAGACTGTCAGCTTTCGTTTGAGGGTATTTTCATTTACATCAATTACAGCCCTTTATGTAGACATGCCATTTGTACAAAAAGTGCTGTAATACCTGTTCACCCGATATGGATGAAAATACACTCGAATGAAAGCTGACAGTCTGCACTTCAGAGACATTGTTTGTTTTCAAATCAAAAGAAAAAGAGTTAACTTGTGACTCTACAAATTTGTTGGATGCACTTGCTGTTTGTTTTGGTTGTGTTTCAGATTATTATTAAGTAATTAATGGTAAACAATATGGCTTAAATTGCCGTATGGTGCCAACAGGTAATGGAATTAGACTGAGATACATTAAAAGGAAGGATATAGTACGATTGCATTGTGTCATTTTGGAATCTATTTATATTGTTAATAAGAATATAATATGTTTATAAACACTTCTACATTAATGTGGATGCAACCACGATTATAGACAATCCTGAATTAATTGTGAGTAATGATGAGTGAGAAAGTTACAGTTGCACACACATCATACCCACAAGACATGCTAACCTCGCACCATTAAAACAACAGGTTAGCAATTTTGGGGGGGTATGATATTTCTGCTCCTATAACTTTCTCACTAATCATTATTAATGTCCACATTCATGTAGAAGTGTTTAGAAAAATATCATATTCTTATTTACAATAAAAGGGTCATATTCGTTTGTGTAGAAATCCAGGAAATGAGCTTCACATAGACAAAAAATTCTGAGGGAGGATCCCCAGACCTCCCACCAGGTTATGTCCCCCCACTTCTAAAACCAAAGTTGAGCCCCTGGACACAGAGATATCATCATTTAACGTTCATAGTCTCAAGGACAAAGGTCAAACTAACACAGCTAGAGAAATACACGCAATATCGACATCTGCACTATATTATTGAAATAAGCAATAAGAAAATAACTGGTAACTATACTTTGTATTTAGCTGAATCCACACTTTCTTTAGTACAAGAATACACTATTGTTCCTGAAACTAGAAGTAAGAATAATGCTATTCACTGGCGCCCCACCCAAGTTTACAGATTACCCCTGCTGGTTCTCCTACAACTTGTGTCAGGTAAACATTTAAGTGTTTAGGATTAAGGATTAAACAGTAAACTAATGTTTTAGTGCTAACTGCCCACATAGTGGGTGGGACAAGGATGGCCTGACCCCAGTGCCCTCTCCACCAGTCCCCCTAACAGCTTTGGCCCCTGGGTCAGCTCAATTTCCCCACTGCTGAGTGGTCATTACAAGCCGAGGCTTTGACAAATGCCCACGGCTGCTCTGCTCAGCGCACCGCTCAGCGCAGCCCCACACACCAGCCCCACACAGGGAGTTAGAATAGAGAGAGAGAGAGAGAGAGAGAGAGAGAGAGACTGCCCTGCACCAACGCCAAGGCACAGAAAGAGGGAAGAGAGAGAGAGACAGCTAGCATCACCACCACCTCTAAAGCACAGTGAGAGAGGGAGATAGAGAAGGGGAGAGAGAGAGAGAGAGAGAGAGAGGAGGAGAAAGCAAGATAGAGAGCAAGCCAGCCCCCCGAGCACCCAGGCAGCTAGCCACGGCATACTACCACCGGGCCCCGGACCCCTGCATGCCTCCATCCGCACGCAACCCTGGCGTTACCTAGCAACAGCACCTGAGTCCTCTTCTCTCTCATTCTCACTCAGAGAGCGAGGGAACGAGGGGGAGAGAGATTGAGGAGCCAGTGTGGGGAGAAGAGTAAAAACAAATCAGATGAGGATTGTTACAGACTGACCCGCTCTATCTCTCTCTCTCTCTCCCTCTGTCTTGTTGCCCATATCAGCCGTGACCGTCTCCCCTGAGACAACGGTGATGAAAACCTCTGAATGCAATCATCTCACATTTTCCAAACACATTGAGCACCGAAGGGGCTGGTCTGAAGATGCAAAGCACTTGGTTTGGAGAGATTGTCTTAGTAACCATATATATGGTCTGCTTCCTAGCTCTTTCTCTCTAAGTTCTTCCCATACAAACAGAATGACTAGGACTTCTTGAATTTGAGATTCTATAGTATTTATTTTTATTTTATTTTACCAGGTTAGCTTCTTTTGTCATGAATCCTGTTCTGGAGGCAGGTCTGCAGAGTGGTCATTAGCTAGCATAGCTACAAAGTCATAAAATCTGATTTTAAACCTATCCCTAACCTTAACCACACTGCTAACCCTAATGCCTAACCCTAAACTTAGGACAATACTCATGACAATAAACATCAACCTGCTCTTTGCAGCTTTTATGATCTGCCTTGGTCTTCCCGCTAAGTTTAAACCACCAAGTTGGCGACAGCGGGTAATTCGATGCCATTAAAATACCTAAACTAGTTAACATTGAACCCACACTGGCTGGTTTGGATTTACTTTGATAAAATGATGATTTAAAAAAAGGCAAATGTATTTGTATGGTTGTGCGTAAGCAGCCAGAATCATTGCTTGAGTTGCCGTAGTGTGCCAACAGGTAATGGAATTAGACTGAGATACATTAAAAGGAAGGATATAGTAATATTGCATTAATGGAGGGGTGGCACAGATGATGACCGTCACCATACCTACAAAAGGTCAAATGAACACAAGATGTAAACAACTAGAGTTGTAAGGAAAAACAATAGAGGACGTTTCTGTGAAAACGTTTTGTTTAAAGCAGGGACTCAAAGGCTGTGCCACGTCAGACTTCAGGGGCACCTGGGGTGGCCCTCCAGTCTGCCTGGTGCCACCCAGCCTAGTGTTGTCCTCTCCAGGTTTCAAAATGTCATGTTTTTACCTAAGAAGTGTAATAAAATAATTGTAAATGTGAGCAAGAGTCGGGGGCACTTGAGCCTTCCTGATGTAGATACTGTTGGTGTCTTTGTGTGTGTGTGCGCTCACGTGCCTGTGTGTGTGTGTGTGTGTGTGTGTGTGTGTGTGTGTGTGTGTGTGTGTGTGTGTGTGCGTGCGTGCGTGTGTGTGTGTGTGAGAGAGAGAGAGAGAGTCTGTAAGAGTGACACAGAGGAGAAGATTGAGGATTGATTTGGTGCAGCGAGATAAAGTACCCCCACACACCCCCAGCTGGTGCTCCATGACAAAGGGCTGCAGGTTCACTGAGTGTGTCTGGTAGAGCAAGGCACTGTGCCAGTGTATGATACCAGAGTGTTTTACACACATCCACACGTGGCACAAGAACTCAACAGAGTAATAATTAGCTAGAGAAATAACAAATAACACCATTGTATCACGCATAGCTAAATTGCCAATGAATTGTGTGAGGAGCAAATAGTGTATGACAAGTACCTATCTTCAGTGTTTTATCTGTGGTATAGCAAACCAGTATCACATATTATTGTGAAATAGACATTAATTGCTTATTGGAATTTGTGACAGGCACACGGAAATGTGATTTTTTTCATGTACAGTACACGATTTTGTATACAGTGCATTTCAATCACACATAAAGACAGGTCGTTGCTTAAGACAAAAATGATAGGCGGGGGATTGGCCAGTGGGGATTTGTCAGGGAGGATGGTTTGGAGTATAACGCAATTATCTAACAACCTGAAGGTTGCCTGTTTGAATCTCATCACGGACAACTTTAGCTAATTGTCAATTAAATGTATTTCTTAAGCTCTTTTTTACATCAGCAGATGTCACAAATTGCTTATACGGAAACCCAGCATAAAATACCAAACAGCAAGCAATGCAGATACAGTGCCTTGCGAAAGTATTCGGCCCCCTTGAACTTTGCGACCTTTTGCCACATTTCAGGCTTCAAACATAAAGATATAAAACTGTATTTTTTTGTGAAGAATCAACAACAAGTGGGACACAATCATGAAGTGGAACGACATTTATTGGATATTTCAAACTTTTTTAACAAATCAAAAACTGAAAAATTGGGCGTGCAAAATTATTCAGCCCCTTTACTTTCAGTGCAGCAAACTCTCTCCAGAAGTTCAGTGAGGATCTCTGAATGATCCAATGTTGACCTAAATGACTAATGATGATAAATACAATCCACCTGTGTGTAATCAAGTCTCCGTATAAATGCACCTGCACTGTGATAGTCTCAGAGGTCCGTTAAAAGCGCAGAGAGCATCATGAAGAACAAGGAACACACCAGGCAGGTCCGAGATACTGTTGTGAAGAAGTTTAAAGCCGGATTTGGATACAAAAAGATTTCCCAAGCTTTAAACATCCCAAGGAGCACTGTGCAAGCGATAATATTGAAATGGAAGGAGTATCAGACCACTGAAAATCTACCAAGACCTGGCCGTCCCTCTAAACTTTCAGCTCATACAAGGAGAAGACTGATCAGAGATGCAGCCAAGAGGCCCATGATCACTCTGGATGAACTGCAGAGATCTACAGCTGAGGATGGAGACTCTGTCCATAGGACAACAATCAGTCGTATATTGCACAAATCTGGCCTTTATGGAAGAGTGGCAAAAAGAAAGCCATTTCTTAAAGATATCCATAAAAAGTGTTGTTTAAAGTTTGCCACAAGCCACCTGGGAGACACACCAAACATGTGGAAGAAGGTGCTCTGGTCAGATGAAACAAAAAAATGTCAGTCTCTCGATGTGCAAAACTGATAGAGACATACCCCAAGCGACTTACAGCTGTAATCGCAGCAAAAGGTGGCGCTACAAAGTATTAACTTAAGGGGGCTGAATAATTTTGCACGCCCAATTTTTCAGTTTTTGATTTGTTAAAAAAGTTTGAAATATCCAATAAATGTCGTTCCACTTCATGATTGTGTCCCACTTGTTGTTGATTCTTCACAAAAAAATACAGTTTTATATCTTTATGTTTGAAGCCTTAAATGTGGCAAAAGGTTGCAAAGTTCAAGGGGGCCGAATACTTTCGCAAGGCACTGTATATGCAGGAACCTACTGTAGGAAGAAACCTAGAGAGGAACCAGGCTCTGGGAGGTGACCAGTCCTCTTCTGACTGTGCATTCTGACTGTGCATGGTGAAGATTATGAGAGTACATGGCCGTTAAGGCCAGATCGTTTTTTCAAGATGTTCTAACGTTCATAGATGACCAACAGAGTCAAATAATAATCACAGTGATTTTAGAGGGCACAACAGGTCAGCACCTCAGAAATAAATGTCAGTTAGCTTTTCATAGCCCAGCATTCAGAGGTCGAGACAGCAGGTGCAGTAGAGAGGGAGAGACTTTGCAACTACTTACTACTTTTTAGCTACTTTGCAACTACTTAGCATGTTAGCTAACCCTTCCCCTAACCCTAATCCTTTAACTGTAACTCTAACCTTAACCCTTCAACTACTTAGCATGTTAGCTAACCCTTCCCCTAACCCTAATCCTTTAACCGTAAACCTAACCTTAACCCTTCAACTACTTAGCTACGTAGCATGTTACCTAACCTTACCCTTAATAACCCCTAAACCTAACCCCAACCTTAACCCCTAGCCTAGCTGACTTTAGCTACCCCAAAAATGTTACTTGTGTAATGCGTTATGAAGAAAGAAAATCATGTAATAAACACAAAATGCGTTGTGATAGAAATTATGTAATTTTCCATGTGCCTGTTATGAAGTAATTTGTGTCTAATTCTCAATAAGCTGTGATAGTGTGTTGGGTGTTGGCCTATCCTCTCTTGTTTCTCCTGTATCCTCTTTGTAGTTTTATGTCCACCCCAGGCTCAGTATGAACATCGAACATAAATGCCCATAAATGGCAAACATGCCATGTAGGTTGTCCGTGCATTATGATTCCCAGTTTGTCTGTGCCATAACTCAGATATCTGCTAAAACACCACAGGCACATCAGTGAGGACCTCCAATCAGAACAGCATCACCTGTAGGACAGGAAAGATATTACACAGATATGCAGTAGAGAGAGAGAGAGAGAGAGAGAGAGAGAGAGAGAGAGAGAGAGAGAGAGAGAGAGAGAGAGAGAGAGAGAGAGAGAGAGAGAGAGAGAGAGAGAGAGAGAGAGAGAGAGAGAGAGAGAGAGAGAGAGAGAGAGAGAGAGAGAGAGAGAGAGAGAGAGAGAGAGAGAGAGAGAGAGAGAGAGAGAGAGAGAGAGAGAGAGAGAGAGAGAGAGAGAGAGAGAGAGAGAGAGCTAACAAAATGTGTTAGATTGCACACAGGTGGACTTCATTTAAGTGTCATATGATCTGTCACATATATTTGAACAAGTATTTGATACACTGCCGATTTTGCAGGTTTTCCTACTTACAAAGCTTGTAGAGGTCTGTAATTTTTATCATAGGTACACTTCAACTGTGAGAGACAAAAATCCAGAACATCACATTTGTATGATTTTTAAGTAATTAATTTGCATTAATTTGCCAAGCTTATAGAGACATAGCTTACAGAGACATACCCAAAGACCTGGCCAAGGCTTTCGACTCTGTCAATCACTGCATTCTTATCGGCAGACTCAACAGCCTTGGTTTCTCAAATGACTGCCTCGCCTGGTTCACCAACTACTTCTCAGATGGAGTCCAGTGTGTCAAATCGGAGGGCCTGTTGTCTGGACCTCTGGCAGTCTCTATTGGGATGCCACAGGGTTCAATTCTCAGGCCGACTCTTCTCTGTATTCATCAATGATGTCGCTCTTGCTGCTGGTGAATATCTGATCCACCTCTACGCAGACGACACCATTTTGTATACATCTGGCCTGTCACGCCCTGACCTTAGATATCTCTGTTTTCTATATATTTTGGTTAGGTCAGGGTGTGACTAGGGTGGGTACTCTAGTGTTGTATGTCTAGGGTTTTGTATGTCTAGGGTTTTGTATGTCTAGGGTTGTTGTAGGTCTAGGGGTTTTTGTATTTCTATGTTGGCCTGATATGGTTCCCAATCAGAGACAGCTGTTTATCGTTGTCTCTGATTGGGGACCATATTTAGGCAGCCCTGTTTCCCCACTTTCTGTTGTGGCATCTTGTCTACAGTAAGTTGCCTTTGTGCACTCCAGTAGCTTCACGTTTCATTTGTGCTTTTGTTGTTTTGTTTAAATGAGGTTCTCTTTATTAAAATGATGTGGAACTCTATTGGTCTCATCTTTACGACGACATGGCCCTTCTTTGGACACAAACCTCCAAACGAGCTTCAATGCCATACAACACTCCTTCCGTGGCCTCCAACTGCTCTTAAATGCAAGTAAAACTAAATGCATGCTCTTCAACCGATTGCTGCCCGCACCCACCTGTCCGACTAGCATCACTACTCTGGACGGTTCTGACCTAGAACATGTGGACAACTACAAATACCTAGGTGTCTGGTTAAACTGTAAACTCTTCTTCCAGACTCACATTAAGCATCTCCAATCCAAAATGAAATATAGAATCGGCTTCCTATTTCGCATCAAAGCATCCTTCACTCATGCGGCCAAACATACCCTCGTAAAACTGGCTATCCTACCGATCCTTGACTTTGGCTATATCATTTACAAAATAGCCGTCAATCCGTTTTGTCACCAAAGCCCATATACTACTCACCACTGCGACCTGTATGCTCTCGTTGGCTGGCCCTCGCCTCATATTCGTCGCCAAACCCACTGGCTCCAGGTCATCTACAAGTCTTTGCTAGATAAAGCCCTGCCTTATCTCAGCTCACTGGTCACAATAGCAGCACCCACCCGTAGCACGCGCTCCAGCAGGTATATTTCACTGGTCATCCCCAAAGCCAACTCCTCCTTTGTCTGCCTTTCCTTCCAGTTCTCTGCTGCAAATGACTGGAACGAATTCACTAACTTTAAGCATAAGCTGTCAGTGCAGCTTACCGATCATTGCACCTGTACACTGCACATCTGTAAATAGCCCACCCAACTACCTTATTTTTTTTTTGTGCTAATTTGCACCCCAGTATCTCTACTAAAATCCATTTTAATTACAGGTTGTAATGCAACAAAGGGGGTTGAATACTTTCTCAAGCCACTGTATGTGACCAATAAAATGTGATTTGATTTGATTTATTTGCAGTGCTGAGCTAGTATTGTACCTGACATGTAATGTTAGCTAATGTTTCATCGCCTCTCGACTAAGCTGAATGGATAAGCTACCCTAGCTAGTAGCTACCACAGCCAGGTCAGGTATAGCCTCTAGTTATCTGTCAGTTAGCGATATGAGGTGACAATATTACTATCTAACAGTGTTTGTTTTGTTCCTTTTCAGAAGTAAATTTACTTGATGTACCGTTAGAGAGAGAGAGCTTGCCAAAAGTTGGCTAATGTTAGCCCTTATTTTTGCCTCAATCACACTAGACCTGAAACAAATGATGAAACCATCGACCATACGATTGAATATTGATATTCTGATGTTTTTTCGGTGGAATGTGAATTTTATTAGTCAGTATGTCAATATAACTTTATTGATCTGTCAGTTTCCCTAGCTAATTCCCTACTTTTCACAGTGACACAGTAATAAACAGCTCTAACGTTGCAGGTTTCACTGTCATGGTGCACAGTAGAGGTCTGCACAGGACCAATTTCTTCATCCTGCTCCCGCCCCGCACCCACTGGGTTTCTGTCTGACTCCCACCTGCTACCCAAACCCAACCGCAGTCCTGCAATGTTATTTTAGGCTTATGTGACGCAGCTAACTTGCCAGCCATGGTCCAAGCAATTTTGCACCCTAAAGACAATATAAAATGTGCAAAAATAACTTCATAAATAGGTTCAATTACCAGAGATTCTCACATGGCCCTAATATTGTATTACGGGGCCATATCAGCCAGTATGCTTGATGTAGTTTGAAGAGCACAGAGTTGGCGAAACTTGCACGTTCTCTTGAGCTATTTTTATAGCCTACCTTTTAGGAGTGGGAAGATTTTCAGATGGAGAAATATGGGTGACCCATATTTAGGCCTATTTGTAGATGTAGTAAACTATAGTCTAATCATAGGCCTATTTAGGAAGTACATTTCCTTTCAAATATAAGTGTCCCGTGCTTCTCTACATAGGCTATAGCCTACTCTATTTAACTGAGACCACATGCACACCTGATCTCACAGGTATGGCTACTGAACTGGAAACAGCAAGAATTATGACAGTGACACTTGCTACGTTTTGCATAGTCCTATAGGATACCCTAGCTTTTAGGAGGACGATTTGCAGGCAGAGACAAATAAGTGGGTAATCAATCATGGTTGAAAATGAAAAGGCACAACGCTCGCTCACCCTAGTAGCCTAACCTATGGTCACCCTAGTAGCCTAACCTATGGTCACCCTAGTAGCCTAACCTATGGTCACCCTAGTAGCCTAACCTATGAGCATTTGTTGTGCCTTTTCCTTTTCAATGATAATTACATGTTTTGATTGCACTTCGACTCACGTTGTTTAAACACCCTCCACTTCTTTCCATTATCAATATATATTTACAGGCACTGTAGTAAACTACAGTATAATCATATTTATGTTAATTTCATATTCAAGTTAACCGCCACGTGATTCTCCGCCCATGTAGACTGCCTACTTTATTTCAATGAGACCACACACACTAGGCGCACTTGAACTCTCACGCCCAACTAGGAGAGGTAGGCTACTGAAGTTGAAGCAGCGAATTCTGAGGGTGTGAATAATGCAAATGTGTTTTTAATACAATAGATAGGCTAACACATACAAAGCAGAAAGAGGACTGTTTCCAGATAATGGGACAACTAAAATATTTGAATCCCAAAGTAGTCTGTCTGACCGATCGCCTCCAGCATGAAACATCCAGACCGCGCCTCAATGATCTTCGTGATCTCTGTTCGGGACATACTGGTCCCTCAGGCATCCCGGGGGAACGCAGATCTCTAGTGCAGCAAATGCACAACACTATGCTCATCATTTCTTAGATGGATCAGATGAGGATCCGAGCACAATATCAGTGAATGACACAAAGTTCTATCTTGAATTGATGGGTGGACCTACAGTAGCTACAGGACATCGGTCTGGGATCTGGAAATAATGGTCATTCATTGCACAATTGATTCTGTTCTTGGATAATATAATGTATGAATGGTATACCAAGGTAATTCATTGTCGTGCCTCATTTTAGGAGTATCAGATGGTGACAGGGGTCTCCACAGGGTCAGGCTGCCAGGGAAGACCAGTCTGTGGAGGTGTGGTGATTTCTTTGCGGATACAACATTTTATTCTCTCTGTGCAGCAAACACTGGACAAGCCAGATGCTATTTTAAGGCAGTCCGACAAACCTCCAAAGTTGATTTCCACACTGTATCAAGGGTTGATAGAGGCTTTTCCCGATGACACAAAACATGTAAAACAAAAATGTGAGGAAGACCTGGTAGAAGCTATTGATGATGATGAACGGATACAGATACTGTATGTTTGAATGCCCGGCCATGTTCATCTCATCTCAGACATAAATTACTACAGTTTAGGGCCATCCATAGAATGTACTTACTATATGGCAGTGAAACTGAATAACATGCACTCAGAAATGTTATTCCTCTGCTGGAGGTGTAAAACACAAAAGGGGACATATTTACATATGTTATGGTCTTGTGAAGGCTGACTCAATTTGAGTATGAGTATGTTATTTGTTTTATCTCAGCATGTCTACAGATTCTCCCTTCTCCCTGTTTTTGTTTGCTTGGAAAGGTTGATACTGGAGACTATCTGAAGAAACGGTCTAACCAAGCATTTATACAGGGCTAAGAAATTAATTGGAAGGTTGGTTACCCTCTCACAATGTCGTGTTTTTTTTCCGCTAGATTTGATTCATTACAAGATACTGGGCAACTTTCATAAGGTTTGGATGCCTTATATTGAATACAGTTTGAATAAAGGAATCTGTATTGAAAACATACCCACCTCAGGGGAGACACGTATTTAGGCAATCCCTAGCTGCTGGGCTGCTCAGTCCTGGTCTGTCGTCCTGTGGGATGGCCTTGGCCTAACACACCTGAAACCAATACTGAATGTTTCACTAAGATCCTAAAGCTAAATGGGCTGGGGGCTGCAGGGAGGTGGACCCCTAGGAACAGCACGGGGCGACCCATCTATATTGCGTTCAAGTAAAAAGAGCTCTACCTTACTATTAGTACTATGAGATTAATTATATGGAGGATTTGCTATTTCTGTGCGTTAATGTATATTTGTGACCGACCGACTCGATTCGGTCTTATGTAGCAAAATTTGAAATTATGTTTTTTACATTGTATAAAAGTAGAGACTCATAGCTAGAAAAGTGTATATAATACACTACAGTTGAGGAACAATGGAAAGTAATTCCGCTTTGAAAGTTGGTAAACTTGTAACCCCACAATTGAGAAAATAGTCCTTGAATATATTGGTACCTACTGGAGAGCTCTTCTTTGTCTCCACACATTCAGCATTGTTCACACCCTCTTAAGCTTTAGCCCCACCCATCTCTTTAAGGATTATCATGTGAGGCTATGTACTAAACGACTAAAGATTTCAAGCCTAAAGGCTGGTTTATACTACAGCTGTGTTCGTAAATTTAATCTGGAGTGCCAGAGTGTGCTCTGGGCATTCGTAAATTCAGAGCAGTGTCAGATTGGCCGTTTGTAAATTGCAAGTGTTTTGCTCTCGGAGCTTTCAGAGCACACAGTGGACGCTCTGGACGAAAAGTAGGGTTGATCCAAGCGTTCTGACCTAACAGTGGCAGTCAAGCACCCAAGCTAACTGGCTAACGTTAGCTAGCTTGCTAGCAACATCCAGACACAAATGAGAGAACAGCTCACTCTGACCATTTTACTCGCCCTAGTAGAGCTGGTTAGGCTGTTTCATGTTATCCCAGAGCATTGGTGACTGCTGGCAACAATTTAATTATGCATTTTTGCCAACGTTTACTCACACCGGCTATATTCAACGGGTGTTGAGCATTCAGTTATTCTGCGAATTTATCAGCTGCGTCCGTTGACTGTTGTCGCAGTGACATCATAAACATTATTTTGAAATAGTTACTTACATTGTGGAGTCTTTTGTTTCGATATATAGCTAGCTAGCTAAACAATGAACCATAATCCCAACTCATTACATTACTACGCTCCAGGAATCTGCAGGTGGCTAACCAACCAGGTTCAATATTAGCTAGCTAACATTAGGCTATAACTAGCAATGCATATGGCTCTAAGATATGAATAATATTACCACAAAGATCATACAGGTAACGTTAGCTAGCTAGCTAGCAAACAGTATATTTTAAATTGAAATGAAAATGACATTCTGACAAAATTTGAAATGTGTAATATCTGAAAATGAAGCTAGCTAGACTAGACGGATGCCATGGTTGCCCTTAGTTTGAAGATGTAATCCGGAGACAGGTGTTTTATACAACAGCCTTCTGTGTGTTCTCATTTCAACTCTGTCTGCATATTTGCAATCAAACTCAGAATTTTACCCATCTCCTTAGCTATCATACTCTAATTCCACTGATTTCAAACTCGGTCCTCCAGAAAGTGGAGAGCAACAGTTATACAGTTTTACTACGTGATATCTTTCAAAAAAGACACGTTAGAAAGGATTACCTACACATACTGATCAGCTCATATTATAGAAAGAAGCGTGCTACATGGCAGACCAATCTGAACTCATCTCTCAGCTTGTCCAGCCCAATCATTATCTCAGCCAATCATGGCTAGTGGGAAGGTTGCCTGACTTTTTCCATGGATAAACCAACTAGGCTCGTAATTTAGCTATTTCATTTTTTATTTACAGAAGGCATACAAGTTTGTTATTAAGGCACATGAAAGTTCACATGTTCCCAGATGGAATTTCTGCCAGAAAAATGCATAAAAAAAAAAAATGTTATGTTCAAATTGCGCTCCTGTGAATTTGTGATGCATGACAAATGCCTAGTTTCCTGAAACTTGACACATTTGAGGTGTAAGTGTGTTTTTTGTTTCCAAACCTTTCCCTTGGAAAAGGAAGTGTGAACTGGTAAGGAAATTGTGTTGGGTGAGAGTTGAGTTATTCACTAGACTGGTGGGGGTCAGGCGTGCAGGCTGGCTGGTCGGTCTGGCTGAAATTTTATGTAGAAGATGTCTTAATAAAGCCTAATAAAAGTCTGTATTATTTCAAAAGTTGTTCATTTGTTAGACTATTGGTTAAAGGTGCAACACAATATTTATTATTGAATTATTGGTCTAGTTCAGTCTTATTAATCACTTAAACATATTTAATAATGATCTCTTACCTAGCTTGATGACTGTAGGAATTTATGCTTACTTTTTGTTTTAAATAGAGATGGCACATTGGATTGTGTAAAAATGCGGAAAATTAGCTTCCGATACCCCAAAACATTATGGGGGAGGACCCCCAGACCCACCGCCAGGTTATGTCTCCCCCACTTCTAAAACCAAACCCAGATTTTCAAAAACCATTTTGTACGCATTTCTGTATGTGGATTTCCTAGGTTCAGCCATAGTACGTTCAGAAGTGGTCTGGTCTCTGTGGCTGTAATCCAGAGGTCTGCACTTCTTAACCAACCCCTCCCTGAGTAGATAAAGGTAGCTGGCCAGCCTTCCTCCCTCCAGGCCTCTCCAGATCCCCCTAGTCTATTTGTCCGGCCGAAGTACATTATCTCCACGCCGGCTAAAGAGAGCTCAAGGAGGATTTGTGGGTCTGCGGGAAGGACCAAGAAAAATGTTTTCTGATAAATTATTCACTATCCCACAATCCCTTTTGGGCAGAGTGTTGCATTGCACCGCATGACACATTACACCCTCCCTCTTTCACTTTCTCTTTCTTCCTCTCTCATCCACTTCTCCCCTCTGCTACTTTTTTCTCTCTCTCTCCTTCTCGTCTTCCTCTCTCTCTCTCTCTCCCTTCCTCTTCCCCTCTCTCTCCATCTCTTTTCTTTTTTTGTATTCAGCTACACCGGGCCTTCAGCCTCCAGAGAGAGGAACAGTTTTCAGGCAAGCTGTCGCCCATAATGGTGGCAATTAATAACATGTCATAATCCTGCAGAGGTGTGTGTGTGTGTGTGTGTGTGTGTGTGTGCGTGCGTGCGTGCGTGTGTGTGTGTGTGTGTGTGTGTGTGTGTGTGTGTGTGTGTGTGTGTGTGTGTGTGTTTGTGTGTGTGAGGGGGTGGGCGGGTTGGTTCTTATTTCCTTGTGGGGACCTAAAATCCCAAAAAGGATAGTAAAACAAGGAAAATTATTTGACATTTCCCATGTCCCCATGAGGACAAAAGGCTATTTTAAGCTTAGGGGTTAGGTTTAGGGTTACGGTTACACTTAGGGTTAGGTTTAGAATTAGGGTTAGGTTAATGGAAGGGTTTAATGGTTAGGTTTAAGGTTAGGATAGAGGTTAGGTTTAGGTTTATGGTTTGGTTTAACGTTCTGCGTTAAAGTTAGGGTTAAGGTTAGGGTGATGGTTGTGTTTAGGCTTAAGATATTTTTAATTTATATACATTTTAGGTCCCCACAAGGATAGAAGAACATAACATGTGTGTGTGTGTGTGTATATGTGTGTGTCTGTGGAGCGGATAAGTGTCAGACCTGTGGCCATTCCAGTGGACTGATGGACGCAGCTGTTCTCCACATCTGAGCTCTAAGCATCTGACTGTCAGTCCGCTGCCTCGCCATACTGGTACATATCTGAGGCCCTTTCTGGCCTGCTCAGCCCCACTAGGCCCTCTCTGGCCTGCTCAGCCCCACTAGGCCCTCTCTGGCCTGCTCAGCCCCACTAGGCCCTCTCCCCAGGTGCACCAGTCCCTAACGGCCCGCAGGCATAGCCAGCCAATTGTACCGCACCTCGCCCCAATGCATACTGCATCATGCAGGTGTGAGTCTGCACACTATTCGGTTGGAGAGAACAACACACACACATAGACACACATGGACACATAAACACATAGAAACATGGACACACACATTATGTAATACACATTACAGGTTTTTCAATCACTTTGCCAATTTTTTCAATTGTCAGTGGTATATTTTCAAAACTCTAAATTGATAACACTTGTAATGGCCACCTTATGTTCAGAACCTTTAATTGTGCATTCATTGGGATTTCACACATCTTTCTCTCATTCATGCAAAATCAAACAAAAATGACTAAATGGTGAGCCTATCACTATCTGATACATTGGTGACTGAACGAAATGTGCTTATGGTATTTCAGGGAAAAGGTTGATTTTGCACGAGTGACTCAGCAGTGAGGGATGTGTGAAACCCCAATGAATACACAATCAAAGTTTCTGATCATAAGATACATTACATTACATTACATTACATGTGTTATCAGTTTAGAGTTTTGCACATCTGAAAAATTTGCCAAAGTGACTGACAAAAAGTGTTTGTATTTTGTATTGGTAACAAACAACAAGAAAATCATATCAACGGTGAAGTGATTATTCCATTTTGAAAAACAGATACTTAGATTGATTATGTATCCAAATTGAACGGGTGACTTGGTGCAGTGAACAAGTATCTTTGTTAATGTATTTTTTTCCACTCAGTCAGTTGAAAATGTGCTTAGAGTTTTGAAACGCGAGCCATTTTGATGATCTGTTTAGATTTTTGTGTGGTGAAAATGTTCCACATACTGTACTTGTGAAAATGGTATCAAAGTGATTGAAACAAAACTGCAATTATCAGCTCTAAATCCTGGCTCCAGCCAAAGCGTGGTACGTAGCCAGGGCACGTTAGTGTGCTTCGGCGTTTTGGTGGGATAAAACAACAACCTGACTGTGAGAGGATGAACAGAGCAGAGAGAGAATCACAGAGCAGGATGTAACATTCCTACACAACGCTAGAGTTGTCTCTCTTGGATATATAGTTGTCTCTCCTGGCCATGCCATGTACTTACAACGCTGACCCCACTAATCTCTCATACTGTTGTAATGCAGTGCAGTAGGAGAGACCAATTAGTATTACTACTAGGGATGAGACACACACCAGTGAGAGAACATGGTTTCATTGGACTGTACGTCACCTAAGCTAACGTGATGTTTACAGGTGTTTATGTCGACCACTTCTACACACTAACACACACTCCTCCTTAATGTCCCTAGTAGAGACCAGTCCTAGTGTAGATCTACACACCAGCCCAGCCCAGTCAGGACAGTCTCCATCCCCTCCTCCTCGACCACCTCTTCTTCACTGCCGGCCCTCCTGCCCTACACGCCTGTCCTGTCCCACTCAGTGTAGTGTGTGTGTTCCTGGAAGGCGTAGCTCCTGCCCTACACGCCTGTCCTGTCCCACTCAGTGTAGTCTGTGTGTTCCTGGAAGGCGTATCTCCTGCCCTACACGCCTGTCCTGTCCCACTCAGTGTAGTGTGTGTGTTCCTGGAAGGCGTAGCTCCTGCCCTACACGCCTGTCATGTCCCACTCAGTGTAGTGTGTGAGTTCCTGGAAGGCGTAGCTCCTGCCCTACACGCCTGTCCTGTCCCGCTCAGTGTAGTGTGTGTGTTCCTGGAAGGCGTAGCTCCTGCCCTGTTGGAATATAGTCTTGCGTTTACATCTCAGAGAGGCGCTGAAGCGTTGATTTAGTTAGTGCTCGCAGCGCGCCCACCGTCTCCTACCTGGCATAGGCAAAGGTTTACAAACCTGTGGCCATTTGTACACTCCCAGTGGCTGTCAGAGAGCCCTGCCCCGATGCACTGCTTTCATTTGACCCAATTCATTTCGGGTGGGTGTGTCTCAGTGTCAGTGATGTATGCCCCCTGTGATTTTACTGATGTATAATCTCTTAGCTCTCTTTCCGCCAGAGTTATCTTACCTCAATAGGCCAAGGAAACAATGGCCAGCCAAACATAAGCTCTGGAAAGGTTAGAGAAAGAGGGATTTCCGCCGACATTGCTTTGCTAATGCGTGTAAAGGGCACGGGTAGTGTGTACAGTGCACGTGTACACACACATACGTGCGGTACACACAACAAGTGTAACGGATGTGAAACGGCTAGATAGCGTTTCAATCGGTGACGTCACTTGCTCTGAGACCTGGAAGTAGTGGTTCCCGTGGCTTTTGTGGAGCGATGGGTAACGATGCTTTGTGGGTGACTGTTGTTGTTGTGTGCAGAGGGTCCCTGGTTCGCGCCCGGGTATGGGCGAGGGGATGGTGTAAAGTTATACTGTTACACACGCAAGCACACAAACATGCACAAATGTATATCCCTTCATCTGAACATAAATCAATCAGAAGTACCTAATAAAATTAATTGAATTCCTTGCTCTTTGTTGATGCACCTGGTCACACTGTAGTCACGCTCAGTAACTTCTAATGTAACATTGTTGATATTCACCCCTTCTATTAGTGTGTTGATGAATACCATGACATGTTCTCTGTTCTGTGTGTGGCATATTACACCGAGTATACAACAGCGGCGGTCAGAACCGTTTAAGATGGAGGACAATCATGTTCTTATTTCTACTACAGCATATTGGATGATTCATTCATATTCCATTCACCCAATGTAAGAGTGATAGGTTTAGGCTATTACATGATACTCTAATTTTCCCTATACCCATAGTGAGGTTGCTACACCGAGCCTATGAATGAAAGTTTGCAACGTAAGTGCACACAGGTCGAGAGACAAATTAGAGGCGATAGACAGTGACACATGGACAGACAGTGACAGTTCAATACCGCCTTGCACCCAGTTGCAAGCGAGAGTTTCTATTGGACAAATTCAGGTACATGAATACACCCCTGATCACACGTAAACACAGTTCACTTTCATAGCAGCCACGTTGTATTCCGTCTCACATTTATGCACTCTACTCCTCTCCCTTCGCTTGTGGACTCAATGCACATCACATCAGCTTTATGTGACCAGGTGAAAAAACCTTTCCAAACCAAACCGCTGCACGCAGCCTACATCGTAGTCACCATTTTAGCTAAAGTAACGTCATAGTCAGAATAGCTAATAGAACTAACGCATTAGTAAACACGCTACAGTCATGCAGTAACTTTAGTGTACAGTCAGTAAGCAGTTACACTGCTGAGCCCCGGTGGCAATAAATTAGTAATACCAAAAGCTTACCACGACTTGGAACTAGCTAGCTAACTAAGTGAAACTGGAAAAAAAATTACAATCTCTCTCTATTTTTCTCTTGCATCTCCTTCATTTTGGAATAAATTAATTTGTTCAAAACTGTTCAACTATTGTCTTTCTCTCTCTTTGAGTCAACTACTGTCACGGATGTCGTCTGGAGATAGAGAGGAGGACCAAGATGCGGCGTGGTAAGTGTTCGTCATTTTAATTGAAAAACAGAACACTACAAAACAACAAAGTGACAACCATGAAGCTGATGAACAATCGTGCTGACACAAGTAACTTAACATAGACAATCACCCACAACCCACAATGACAAAACAGGCTACCTAAATATGGTTCCCAATCAGAGACAACGACTAACACCTGCCTCTGATTGAGAACCATATCAGGCCAAACACAGAAACAGACAAACTAGACATCCAACATAGAATGCCCACTCAGATCACACCCTGACCAAACAAAACATAGAAACATACAAAGCAAACTATGGTCAGGGCGTGACAACTACTCACCACATTGCATATACTGCAGTGCTAGCTAGCTGTAGCTGATCCTTTGATTGGGTGGACAACATGTCAGTTCATGCTGCAAGAGCTCTGATAGGCTGGAGGACGTTCTCCGGAAGTCATAATTAATGTGTCAGTCTATGAAGGGGGTGAGAACCATGAGCCTCCTAGGTTTTGTATTGAAGTCAATGTACCCAGAGGAGGATAGAAGCTAGCTGTCCTCCGGCTACATCATGGTTCTACCCTACAGAGTGCTTTGAGGCTGCTGTAGACCTTATTTGCAAAATAGCGTGTTTTAATCAGATATTTGGTGAAGTGATTATATTTGCTATAGTTTTATCTAAAAAGGATAACTTTTTAAATGTTTTACAATTTTTATTTTCATGAAATTCACTGAGAAGGATGGTCCTCCCCTTCCTCCTCTGAGGAGCCTCTGTACAAAACATTAGGAACACTTTCCCAATATTCAGTTGCACCCTCTACTCTCAGAACAGACACAAGGTGTCGAAAACATTCCACAGGGATGCTGGTCCATGTTGACTTCAATGCTCCCCACAGTTGTGTCAAGTTGGCTGCATGTTCTTTGGGTGGTGGACCGACCATTCTTGATACACAAGGGAAACTGTTGAGCGTGAAAAACCCAGAAGCGTTGCCATTCTTGACACTCTAAAACCGGTGCGCCCGACACCTACTACCATACCCCGTTCAAAGGCACTTAAATATTTTGTCTTGCCCATCTACTCTCTGAATGGCACACATACACAATCCATGTCTCAATTGTTTCAAGGATTTTAAATCCGTCTTTAATCTGTTTTCTCCCCTTCATTTACACTGATTGAAGTGGATTTAACAATTTACATAAATTAGGGATCTTAGCTTTCACCTGGATTCACCTGGTCAGTCTATGTCATGGAAAGAGCAGGTGTTCCTAATGTTTTGTACACACTCATATCAAAGCTCAACATTCTGAATGAATCATTAAACTGTATGGAATGTTGATTGTAATTGGTATACATGTCTTATCAATGTTATATTGGTGTAGTATAGTAAACAAGTTTGATAGATAGCTATGTCACAGGGTATCAATCAGGCCACAAACGTTTATCCGGCAATAGGACGAGACATTCTCTACAGGCTTGATGTGGCAATAGGACAGGCCATTCTACTCTATACAAGCCTGGTGTATTAGAGAGGTGATTACTGAGCTATAGATGTATCTACACCAACACTAAGTTGAATTCAATGTTTATTTACTGTGTGTAGGTTAGTCTCATTATTGGCCCATTTGACCCCTCTTCCTCTCCTCTACCTCTGCTCCCAAGGTAATTGTTGTGTTGTTGTCAATGTTGCGTTACGTACTGTACTTCACTGAATGTAATGCATGTACTTGTTTGTGTTGAGATACAAGACAAAATTACCCCATGGGGAGACAAATAACCACATGTATTAATTACAATTTGGTTCAGCTTACCCGGTGACGGAAAATAAATATACTGCTGTAAACATACGTAATTCTTCCCAGGGAATTTCCCAGGGACAGAGCATTACCATTGACCTATGAGCTAATTGAATGTTTCAATAAACAATCTACATTTAGATTTATCTAGTTATTCTAGTATTTCTAGTAATTGGCTTGATTTAACCTTATGCAAATCAGATCTAGATATAACATCACATGAATGAACGGTTCCTGGAAGATTGGACTACTCACTTCAAAATCCAACGGGGTATATATCTGATTCTGAATGTGATGGAGATGGATGATCTAGAATCAGGTTCCCCCTGTCCATAATCGTGATCGTATTCATTGGGATCTAAAAGGCCAAACTGATTCTAGAACAGCTCAGAAGAGAGAGAGATGGAGGAGATTGTCCCAGCCATAGCTGTCCCGGTCCATGTGTGGAATTGCTCTCCGCCCTCGATGTGGGAGCGCGGGTCACAATGTTCTCCGTGCATCCCATCTCTGACCTCCCCTCGGAAGTGGATTCTGTTGTCCGTCGGAGCGCTGGGGAACATTCTCACCCGCTTTCCCCATGTTTGTCTTTCTTATGGCATCAAGGCTGGACCAGGTGAGAAGTGCATGAGATGAGATTGCCCCCCAATACCCGCTATCCCCTCCGCACCCCCCTCTGTTTCAAAAGGCATTGCTGGACCCCTGTCCCTGGTCCCTGTCTCTATTTTGCTCTGCATAGCGTGACATAAATCAAACTAGGTTTTTCTTCTGCCGGCTCTCTCCAGTCCCCTTTTCCCCTACATTGTATTCACAGATTTAGTGGCATTTCAAATAGATAAACACAAGCAACATCTATCAACACAGATAGAAAGAGGGCCGTAATCAGAGTCCTGGGCTCCGCGCGGAGGAGGGAGCCGTATCTCCATTTACCTTGGGATAAATCCATTGGTGTGACCACCGGCGCAGCACACTGACAAATTACCCCAGTCAGGCCGGCATAGTGTGCAGGGCTTTATTGGCCTCTCTCTAAGTGGTCTTACCCTTCAGCGGAAAGGATGGGCCTTGTCAGACACAGCCAGATTAAAGCCCAGACAAAAATAAATTATTTGCTATTAGAAAACACCCATTGTGAATCGTTTAAGGGGAAACAAATATGTACGAGGAAGAAGAGGAAGAAGAGGAAGAAGAAGAAGAGGAGGCTCAGACGTGTGTTCTCTCTCTCTGACCTCTCTCTCTCTCTCTCTCTGACCTCTCTCTCTCTGACCACTCTCTCTCTCTCTCTCTCTCTCTCTCTCTCTCTCTCTCTCTCTCTCTGACCTCTCTCTCTCTCTGACCTCTCAATTCAATTCAATTAAAGGGGCTTTATTGGCATGGGAAACGTGTTAACATTGCCAAAGCAAGTGAGGTAGATAATATACAAAAGTGAAATAAACAATAAAATGAACAGTAAACATTACACATACAGAAGTTTCAAAACAATAAAGACATTAAGAAATGTCATATATATATATATATATATATATATATATATATATATATATATATATATATATATATATATATATATATATATACAGTGTTGTAACAATGTACAAATGGTTAAAGTACACAAGGGAAAATAAATAAGCATAAATATGGGTTGTATTTACAATGGTGTTTGTTCTTCACTGGTTGCCCTTTTCTTGTGGCAACAGGTCACAAATCTTGCTGCTGTGATGGCACACTGGAATTTCACCCAGTAGATATGGGAGTTTATCAAAATTGGATTTGATTTCGAATTCTTTGTGGACCTGTGTAATCTGAGGGAAATACGTCTCTCTAATATGGTCATACATTGGGCAGGAGGTTAGGAAGTGCAGCTCAGTTTCCACCTCATTTTGTGGGCAGTGACCTCTCTCTCTCTCTGGCCTCTGTTTTTCTTTCTCTCTCTATCTATCTGCTCTCGTTTTGTGTGTATAGTGAATGTGTGTGTTCGTGTGTGTGTGTGTGTGTGTGTGTGTGTGTGTGTGTGTGTGTGTGTGTGTGTGTGTGTGTGTGTGTGTGTGTGTATTTCTGTTAAAGTGTTCTTGAGTGAAATTGACGGGGAATAGGGTTAGAGGCATTTGGATTAAGCACAAACAGACATCATCGTGTAGCCCTTTCCTGCAGTCAAATGACCTAGTGGCCTCATGGGTGGAATGTTATATAGATTTGTTCTAAAACCTGCCGAAAATCCGGTGTTTTCATGTCAAACAGTCTTTAATTTCAGTCTTCTAAGATGTACATACAGTGTACTGTTGTGTACCGTTGTGATATGCATTTCAACTCTACATCTGACATGGTACAGGTGTCTTTTTTTTTTTTTTAAAGCCCATAACCATGTGTGTGAGGTGTATGTTGACGACTACCAAGAAACACTCTGTGTGTGACCCTGATTTAGCCCGCTGCAGTAAAAGGTCAAAGGGGTTGGAGGTGGTAAGAGCAGACCGAGGGAAGAGCAGACCGAGGGAAGAGCAGACCGAGGGAAGAGCAGACCGAGGGAGATAAAAGGGAACTCTGATGGGGACGGAGTGAAAGAAAGGGAGGAGTCACGATGGAGGTGCAGTCATGGCGACAGAGAGCTATACGCAGGACACTGTGGGAGGAAACCACGGCAACCAATCAAATCAAGACGGAAGAAGATCAAAACTTCCATCTCTAAAACACCCAAAGCAATTGGTATTGGACTATTCTACAAACTGGAATGAGTTTAAATACAGACCAAATGCTGTCCTATAAACAGTAGTAACATAGTGATTACAGTAGTAGTGAAATGTGTTTAAAACATTTTTTTTATATATGTTGAGCAAAATGTACTTTTGTATTATCTCTATCTTTGTCATTTTTAACCCCCAGAAATCATGAATAGGTCAAGCGAACAGGTGACTTATGGGATACTGGAGGTTGTGTTGTGGTGGTTAAAAATAGACTCAGACCTGAGAGAGAAAATAAACATTATTTCACTCCGGTTTATCTGACGTTTGACTTTGAGGGACAAGATTTAAAGACACTCTCGCTCCGAACAGTCCATGTTCCACTGGTTGTAAATGATTTGAAGGTTGTCGAACAAACAACCCCGTTGACAGAATATATGCGAAGTGCTTTTTTCTGAGTGTCACTGTCTGTGTGTCTCTGAGTGAGTGTGTGTGTGCATGTGTGTGAGTTCATGCGTATGATTGGATGCCCATTAAATGCATTTCATTTGTGTTTGCATCATTTCATTGAGTTAACCCTAAATATGTATTAGCTGAGAGCAGAAAAAATCATCTGTTCAGCTGAATGCATGCTGGGTGGATTCGACACAAGAGATGTGTCATGAATAGTCCTGTTGGCCTCCAGCGGGACATGGCCGTCTGTGCTCTCTAGCTCTGACAACAGCACAGGAAGCTAAGGCACCATCAAAAACGGCAGAAAATACTAAAAACGTACTGTGAACTGTAGACGGCTAGAGGTTATATTCTTTGTGCACATCTCCTCGAACCCTGCTGTCAGGTGAAACTTTTCCTTTCAAGAAATAGTACAGGATGATGTGAGGGAGAGACACAAATAAAACTGAGACGTCGTAACAAAAGCTCAAAACCTACTTTCAAATGTTCAGGCTGAACACCCTTTCGAAGCTGGGCAAACGTTGGCCCATTCCAATCGAGCTGTTTGCAGACGAAATTCACAGGCGGGGGTCAAGTCCAATGATAAGAGGAGTGAGAAGGAAACTATTCGTCATCGCTGGTTTACTCAGGGGTCCTGGGAGCAAGGCCTTTCATCACTGTCTGGGTGACACACACACACACACACACACGCTCATGTGCGCGCACGTGCACACACACTCACGCACACACACGCACGCTCGCACACACACACACACACACACCCACACGCACGCGCGCACATGTGCGCGCACGTGCACACACACTCACGCACACACACGCACGCTTGCACACACACACACACACACACACACACACACACACACACACACACACACACACACACACCACATGCATGCCTGTACTGTCTACACACACTTATACCTGGACACGTACCTTTAAACAGTATCTACTTACACATACTGAGATGACACAGCTGGACCAGAGGCTGGAGTTAACATAGAAATACAGTTTACAGAATGGAGATGGGCTGAGTATGCATTAACGGACATCACTTAAGAGTCCATGAAAAAGTAATTCATATATTATTTATAAATGATGTATTACTGTATAATTGAAATCTAGAGGTTATGATTAGGAGAGTTAAAATCCTATCTCAAGATAAAGCCTGTCCAAGCCAGAGCAGGGGTGGCATTAGTTGGAAGTGACAGCCTGGCTGGCGGTGCTCTCTCCTGGGTGTGAGCTGGCAGGCTGGTGGCACAGCTCCAGAAGTCTGCTTTAGGGAGTGCTATTTGGGGGGGGGGGGGGGGGGGGGGGGGTTAACACCCCCCTTCCCCACCAACTGTTTCCATAACCTTGGGACAGACAAGTGTACCTGCCCTGCCAGTGCGAGGTGCGGCCCCAGAGTGAGCGTGATTGAAAATTGCTTTATTGCTTTATATGCGACTCCTATTTTGTTGCCAATCCAATTCATTTATCGTGTGGCAGTTCTGTGGTGCACCTGCTTAGAGCGGCTGGAGATTACTTTTGAAAAAAAGAAAGAGGGAGAGAGAGGTAGAAATAAAGACATTCTCTGGGGACTATTACCCTGATTGTCTCTCTCTTCTCTCTCTCTCTCTATCTCTCTTGCTTTCTCCCTCTCTCTTTCTCTCTCTCCCTCTCTCCCTCCCTCTCTCTCTCTCTCTCTTTCTCTCTCTCTCTCTCTCTCTCTCTCTCTCTCTTCTCTCCCTCTCTCCTTCTCTCTCTCCCCCTCTCCCTCCCTCTCTCTCTCTCTCTCTCTCTCCCTATCTCTCTCTCTCTCTCTCTCTCTCTCTCTCTTCTCTCCCTCTTCCCCCCTCTCTCTCTCTCTCTCTCTCACTTTCTCCCTCTCTCTCTCCCTCTGTCCTTCTCTCTCTCAACTCTCCCCTTCAAGAGACTCTCTTCCTCTCTGTTCCCTCCCTCCTTCCTCCCCTCTCCCCTCTGCTCTCACACCACCAGCACCAGAACAGCTGTGAGTACGCTGTACTAATATTGCTTTACTCTCTACCACTTAGGGGCCAGGAGGTCCTTTTTATGTGACATTCTTCTTCGTTACTGAGCATTCATTGTTGAAAGCCCTCTTTCTCAAGGTGCACTTTGAATACTGTGACTGAGGCGTTGAGGAAGGAGAGGGGAGAGAGTGAAACGGTGGAGATGGAGGGGGGACAGGGACGGGCAGGGGGTGTTTTTTGCATTTTGGCAGGAATGTGAATGGAATGCCGGAATAAGGAGGGAGGGAGGGGAGGAGGAGTGAGAGGAGGAGGGCTACAGTTGGTAATGCTTCCCAGGAAAATACAGCTCCCGTTTCACCTCATCTGGTGGAGGCTGACCCCACACCTTCAGGCCTAAAGCATTCTAGGAAAGAGACAGTACAGAGAAAGCTAAACTAGAGCATATATACATACAATTTAATTTTGGGATGGATTTATTTTTGTGCTCTGTAGAAGACAAAAAAAGAGGATCATGTTATTAAACCGCAATAACACTGTTGTTACACGTTCATGCTGAAGCAGTTAATGTTTTATTACACTCAATTTAGCTGCAGCTTAATTACTTAAATATAGGCCTAGATCAGGGATGGGCACGCAGACCCATGAGCCACTGCGGCTCACCCCCATCAAAGTTGCCCATCCCTGGCCTAAATGGTTCAGTCATTAACTTCCTGCAAACTCACAGTGCATCAGTGGTCACTTTGAAAAGAAACAAGCTCAGCTCAGAGAAGCAAGAAGGACATTTACAGATTAACAGTAGAGAGAACAAAATAGCCAGAGCAGCTTAGAGAGAGAGAGAGAGAGAGAGAGAGAGAGAGACAGAGAGAGAGAGAGAGAGAGAGAGAGAGAGAGAGACAGAGAGAGAGAGAGACAGAGAGACAGAGAGACAGAGAGAGAGAGAGAGAGAGAGAGAGAGAGACAGAGAGAGAGACAGAGAGAGAGAGAGAGAGAGACAGAGACAGAGAGAGAGAGAGAGAGAGAGAGAGAGAGAGAGAGAGAGAGAGAGAGAGAGAGAGAGAGAACTGAGCATTACCTCTCGTCCTGCCACATTTACCTTACGCTTATTACCCAATAAAATCATCATATTTGGGCCCTCTGTATTTGTTTGATTGCATTTCCCTCCGTGTCATTGAAAATATGTGAGATGTTATGTTACACCCTATTGATTACCGGTGTTAATTAAAATTTTAATTAAAGTTTTTTATGGTCTGCGTTTCACTTGTGATAATAGTAAGGAAAAACAGGGCAGAGCTTCCATAAATCTTTCCCTTTATTTGCAGATACCAGCCATCAACACATACTACTGTGTACATCAAATTTTACCAACATTGATTTTGAAAATATTAATATTACTTTAACTTCATAATTCAATTTATAACTGCAAAGCATAAAATTCAGGCGCTATAACTCAGCTAATGAACGGGAAAAGTCCATTACAACCCTATCAAAACCGGAGTCATCTGATCCACATAAGTGGCTTTCATGTAACTGGGAATCATTTACTTTAGCTACACAGCTCCCTCTGTAACGGTATACAATGGCTGTCTCCCCAATGCACCCTATTCCCTACCCTTTGGGTAATACAATGCCATTTGGGATGCCAATATTTAGTGAGCCTGCAGGTTATTAGATGGATGGGCACTTAGAGACTGATAGATAGAGATGCCGAGGACATTATTAATTGTATTATTATAATTTCATTTCCTCGTCCTGTGTATTTATCTCTTAGGTCATTGTGTATCATGGTTTCCATCTAGAAAAACTCCCTGGGTGCTTATCTAACAGTATTGTAATGTAGTGTTTCATTTCATAATGCTAATTCAATCTAGTTTAATTGGCGGGTGAAATATGAACAACATTTACTATATCCAATTGGTTGGACAAACTGTTTCCTCGGGATCTGTGTTTTACCACTCTATTACATGTCAGCAGACAGACCAAAGCCTAGAGCTGGAGAAGCTAGCTGTTTTCCAGGGCTACATTTGGAAACTAAGGAGAGGGGAGGAGAGGTATTTATTGTGTGTTTTTAGAGGTGTCACACACTCACTTTTTGGACAAATATGAGGGTTGACCAAGGGTAAAACGAAGAGGGAGGGAGGGAGGGAGGGAGGGAGGGAGGGAGGGAGGGAGGGAGAAAGAAGGGAATGAATGGCGAGATTAAGAGAGAAGATAATGGAGAAAAGAGATATGAAGGAGGAGGAGGAGGAGGAGGAGGAGGAGAAAGAGAGGGGCTAAGTGGAGCTGTCTGTCTCCCCGTGCCGCCAGTGTCTGGGTGTGGGTGTGTGGGTTTAACGTGTGGAATGTGAGTTCATTATGAAGTGTGGAGTAGCGTGGAGCAGTAATGAGTGGAGATTGGTCTGGCACCGGGAGATGTGCTGCCTGGAGGCTTCGCTCATTCTAACCCTGCTGGAGTGCCGGAGGTCTTAGACCCTGGTTAGCTGGGGTCACCCACCCCCTCGCCCATCTTCCTCTCATCCACCATCACCCCTGCTGCTTGCTCCCAGAGCCAGCCACAGAAAAGAACAGTCAGGACAAATGTCCTCCCAATGGGACAGCATGGTGGGGAAATCACTGTCCCTCATTGTGGCCCCCCTACCTGTCCGTCCCACACCATGCTGGGTCATGTGAGCAGCATTGTCTCCGAGGAGATCACTGAGCTGCATGTTGTTTTAAGGCTAAGCCTGGGTCAATGAGCCCATTGTCTGGGCCATACTGCCCTCAGCTGCTAGCAGCCCAGGGGGAGAAACAGACAACCTGGACTCATTTAGAGGATGTAATGGTTCTATGGACCTCGCAGTCTTTAAAAAGACTTCTTAGGGATAGCCCCCTTTTTTCAATTCTCAACTAAAATGACATTCCAAATCGAATTGCCTGTAGCGCAGGCCCTGAAGCAAGGATATGCATATTCTTGTTACCGTTTGAAAGGAAACACTTAAGTTTGTGGAAATGTGAATTGAATGTAGGAGAATATAAACAGATGGCAGCAGCGTATGTGCAAGTTTCAGACGGATAACTTGAAGTATGAGCGAACGACATGACATTTGGTGTGAAGTCACCCAGGTACATTGGGGCAAATCGTGAAGGAGACATTTGCATTCATATTAGATTTTTCTGCAAGAATATCGTCAAATCGGTATACTTGGACTTGGACTCAACATTTGCAAAACAACTAGTTTTCATAACTTCAAGGCTGTGAATATTCGTATAATTTTTGTCCAAAAGGAAAAGGCATGCTGTCGTACAAAGTTAGTAGTTACATTTTATGACACATACAGGGTTTCCGGATACTCCCATAAATCCCAGCTCATTGGCTATCTAGCTAGCTTTTTTGACCCCGATTGGTGCTTATTTGACAAACTTAGAGTCATTCAAGTGAAGACTGCCAGCGTCATTGGCGTGCCATGAAGGCACAGTCGCTCTCTGACCAAATATGGTGTCCTATAGGATATACTACACCCCTAATGATATAGTGAAGTCTGGTTACGTTCTAGGATCTAGGATCTCTGAGAAATACATACAAATGTGATTTGTCTGGTTGAAACAACGTTTTGGGTTAGATTTTCACAGATTCCTTTCTTTGCAAATCGAACGAGTGGAAATGCAAAATCGACCGGGCATGCTATATGGACTGTTTTAGGATATGAAAAATGATTTTATCTAACAAAACGACACTTCATGTTAACTCTGGGACCCTTTGGATGATAAACCAGAGCAAGATTTCAGAATGTAAGTACACATCTCACCTTCAGAGATGAATTTATCAAACCTATCGCGGTGAAAAAAGTGTTTTGTTGTTAGGAGCTCTCCTCATACAATAGCATGGTGTAATAGCTACTGTAAATTGGACAGTTCTGTTATATTAACAAGAATTTAAGCTTTCAGCCGATATAAAACACTTATATGTACCGACATTTGTTGTTTCTCTAAAATCTGCGATCGTGACACAAGGCACAGCATGATTTACAACTGTCCTGTTGACGGGACGCCGATCCCTAACTTAACTTATTCGTTCTCTCGTTCACACAGACACACAGACACACAGTGGCACAGACACACAGACACTCAGTGGCACAGTGGCCTGAGTGGCGCAGTGGTCAAAGTGCACTGCATCTAAGTGCTAGAGGTGTCACTACAGACCCTAGTTCGATTCCAGGCTGTATCACAACCGGCTGTGATTGGGAGTCCCATAGGGTGGTGCACAATTGGCCCGGTGTCGTCCGGGTTAGGGTTTGACCGGGTTAGGCCGTCATTCTAAATAAGAATTTGTTTTTAACTGACTTGCCTAGTTACATAAAAAAATGCATTTTATCAGCATTTCTTTCTAGAGGTGAATAGTGACAGGTTTAGTTATTCATCGCATATCATCCAGCTGCTCTATGTTCCCCCTTTTACTGCCATAATGTTGTCAGTGTAGTGGAACACATTGCTAGCTATTATGCCATCATCTGCTCTTCTTAAAACACGCCTCAAAGTGTGACATTATTACCAATGAGCCATAAGGAGCCTATCCAATGACCAAACATCCCCTTTGTTCCTTTATGGCCTCGACACAATCTCCCGGAGCACCAAGGGTTCAAAAGGGCACGCCCTCGCGACACAGGAGACACAGTCTTTTACTCCCCTGCTTAATCGAAACACTGCGTACTCGCGCGTACCACATCACAGTTATGCTCTGGGCAAATGAAAGTCAGCCTATTGATTGCATATCTGTCGTTCGAAGCCTTTAGATCGTATGCTCACACGTCCTCCTGCTATGTTCAGCTCCGACCCTGGAGACATGTATCGCCTGTCACGCCGTACAACAGTATTTCATAAAGCCATAGTGGTGCAGGTACGGCATGGTGTCTTTCTCGTGTGTCTTCGGGGGTGGCAACATTTTTGGCTTTGAGTTAGTCCACTTTTCATGCCTTTTGTTGTCCAGAGCCTGTGGTATATAGTAGATATAATAGTAGCGTAGAGGAATCCGGTAGGGCAGTGCTTAAACATAGATTTGTTGTCCAGCATTTGTCAAAGGTCAACAGTGAACAGGCCCTTCGGTGGTCATTAAGACTCAGTCACTGAACTTGTTCTATTCTCCTTCACAACCCCATGATTAGGAAACATCTATTACTGGACAGGAGAGCGATAACACGCTGCAACACCGGCACATTTCAAGAACAGGTCATTCATAACAGGGTAAAAGGTCACGTCAGGTGGCATGTTAGTATTTCACTTTAACTTTGATTAAAGATTTTTGGAAAAGATGGGAAAACGACTCAATAGCTGTGCGGCCCTCCCTCTCCACCATGGCAGTCCACAGTTCCATATTTCCTGGAGAAATCGATAAGGTGGGAGCTGAAGAAGCTATTGCCGCTCACTCTCTCTCTCTCTCTCTCTCTCTCTCTCTCTCTCTCTCTCTCTCAGGGCGCAACACTCCATTCATTTTCCTCCTTTCTTCTTCTCTTCATGTATCACAGGAGGAGAGAGGGAGCATACAGATACTGAGAGAGACAACTCTCCAATCTATTGTTGAAGCATCGGGTGATCAGGTATTTCAATATATTTTGTTTGACCTTTTTCTTACTGCTTTTACTTGACAGCAAACCAACAACAAAAAAAAGGCATTTCAATTGGGATTTTTTGAGCGAGGATGCGAAAAGTTCTCTCAATCAGAAATATGAAAAAGTGCATGTATGGTATAATATATAACAATAAAATATAATGGAGGATTCAAAATGAAACGCCTCATTATGATAACGGAGAAAAGGGAGTCCAGCTGCAGCTTTGTAATTGTCAGGTTGAATTTCTGACAGATAGGAAAAACCAGAGCAAGAGGGTTTATTTAATCATGTCTCATAATGTTTGTGACTTGATTTAAGGTTTGATGTTTTGATTGTTTACAGTTTTGTATGCACTGTTATAATTTGACCATGTAGTTGAGTGTGCTAATTTAAATGAAGGTGTATCCTAAGTATATTTAAATTTATGGCTCACTAAATTTGTTTTCAATATGCCTACATTTTCAGTCTCACGTTTGCCAATTGTTCTGCTTTATGACTCTAGACTCTTTATACTGTCATTTTTTTGGGAAACATTTTTTTCACTCCACTTTATTTTACCAGGCAGGTCAATTGGGAACGAACTCTTATGTACGAGGATGGCCTAATTTCATCAGTAGTCTTTCACAGTTTTGATGTTCTGCAACGTTATAGACACCGGTGTAATGTGCAAAAACCAGGCGTCACAATTCCCTTCAGCCGGTGTGCCAGTGGGTGTATCAGTGTGACATAGCTCACCACTCAGAATACTCATGATATGGCTGTACTTAAGAGGTACTTAAAGGTCCTTAAAACCATCTGCCTGTCACACAGACACACAGACACACAGACACACACACACACACACACACACACACACACACACACACACACACACACACACACACACACACGTACACACACACACACGTACACACACACACACGTACATACACACACACACACACACACACACACACACACACACACACACACACACACACACACACACACACACACACACACACACACACACACACACACGTACATCCGTAAAAACAGAAAAAAACACTCAAGTCCACTCACATGTACAACATGGTTTGTATACACATATACACACACACATATGCCCCCCCCTCTCCCTCACTCACATATGCCCCCCCCCCTCCCTCACTCACATATGCACCCCAACCCTCCCTTCCCTCAGGCTCCCAGGCAGTGAGGTGGTATATAACTAGGCCCTGCGCCCCTCTCCCTCAGCTGAGTGATTCAGTGCCAAGAGAGAACCGCTGACCGCCAAGGATGAATGTCAACTCCCACCAGGGGGATACAGGCCAATTTGTTAGAGGGCTGATTAACAGTAATATGAATGTAACTGTACGCACACTCAGGGGAGTTGGGCACAGGCCGCAATTACCCACCGCTGCACGCCACCCCCGCAGGCCCGTAATGTGAAACAAATCTGTGGGAATATCGCCGGCCATCCGTCTTTATTTACACATGCGGTAATGAGGGCTCGTGTTCATCTGATGCTGTGGTTAGAGGGGGAGGCCTAGTTCCAGCAGGCTTATAGGCGGGCGGTGCACGCACGCGCACGCACACACACACGCGCACACGCACACACACACGCACACGCACACACAAACAGCTCTGCTTTAAACTACCAGGCTGCAGGGATAGGTAAAGATCAATGGTTCAGATAGATACCCACTGGCTCCTATTGATCTCACTGAGTTAGATGGATGATTTTCACAACTCACACTCCTGATACTCCCAAAACTCAATTACAACAAGAGGAGGGCTGGGTTTTACGACTAAGGAGAAAAGGAAAATACTATTGAGAATATTACTTTTAAGGCTTTTCGCTTGACGTTAGTAGGCGTCGGTGTAGATACGAGGTGTCATTATTATATGTATATACTCGTACACACTGTGCAGTATACGACATGCACACTATGAATTGAATCTCTAAACGAACACACACACTCACCACTACTGTCTGTCCATCTAAATAATCCACGATGGGGTTGAGCTCCCCTTTGAATCAGCGTCACTAAAGCAGCTTTGGTGTGAGACATGTCTCCATGTTCCTGCCATAGCTGTTAAACCATGCATCCCATCCCATCCACAGCTCAGTCTCCCTCTATGAGCCCAGCTAAATGAGATGTCCATGGGGATAATAGGAAGCCCCACTGGCTCTCTTCTGGCGCTCTGTGTGGCTCTTTTCATGCCAATTAGACTCTGCGATATAGTCACAGCAGCAGCTGCACAAAGGCTAGCTCGGCTGGGCTAGACTAGATGCCTTCAGGATACATCCCCGTCTGATCAGGACCCTGGCCCCCAACCTCTCAACATGGAGGTTGGGTCAGACAGGGGAAATGGGGATGGATACATGGGGAGTTAGGTCTTACTCACACAATGGATATAGTGTGTACCTGTATTTGTTTTTGAATTATGACCGTTGTAGCTAACGAAAACAACTACTTACTGGCCCACATTTTTTGATATTTGTTTTATTTTATGAATTTGATTCTATGATCTAAACATAAATATCAACATATATTTATATTCACAACAGAAACACAAAACAATATGATAATATTTTAAAAGGCGAACAAAAAAATTGTGAGCAGGGGAGGTAAAAAAAGGTTTATAGAACAAAAAAATATAAAATGTATCATGATTTATAAGACTGAGAAACAAATATTTTGATTTAAAAACAAATATATTTATGTACTGTATATAGCTCTGGAAAGAATTAAGAGACCTCTGCGAAATTATCTGTTTCTCTGTTTTTACTATTTATAGGTATGTGTTTGGGTAAAATGAAAATGGTTGTTTTATTCTATAAACTTCTGATAACATTTCTCCCAAATTCCAAATAAAAATATTGTCATTTAGAGCATTTATTTGTTGAAAATGACAACTGGACAAAATAACAAACCAGATGCAGTGTTGTCAGACCTCGAATAATGCAAAGAAAATAAGTTCATATTCATTTTTAAACCACACAACACCAATGTTTTAACTTAGGAAGAGTTCAGATATCAATATTTGGAGGAATAACCCTGATTTTCAATCACAGCTTTCATGCGTCTTAGCCTGCTCTCCACCAGTCTTTCACATGGATGTTGGGGGACTTTATGCCACTCCTGGCGCAAGAATTCAAGCAGCTCGGCTTTGTTTGATGGCTTGTGAACATCCATCTTCCTCTTGTGGTATGGAGCATTGTCCTGCTGGGGAAAAACAATCCTCATTTGGGGAACATTGTCAGAACAGAAGGAAGCAAGTTTTCTTCCAGGACAACCTTTGTACGTGGCTTGATTCATGCGTTCTTCAAAGACAAATCTGCCTGATTCCAGCCACGCTGAAGCACCCCCAGATTATCACCAATTCTCCACCAAATTTCACAATGGGTGTGAGACACTGTGGCTTGTAGGCCGCTCCAGGTCTCGCACCCACTGTGAAATTTGGACCCAGAGTTACCTCTGCTGCAGAGGATAAGTTCATAAGAGATACCAGCTTCAGAAATTGCAGCCCAAATAAATGCTTTACAGAGTTCAAGGAACAGACACATCACAACATCAACTGTTCAGAGTAGACTGCGTGAATCAGGCCTTCATGGTCGAATTGCTGCAAAGAAACCATTACTAAAGGACACCAATAAGAAGAAGACAAGTGGAAATGTGTTCTTTGGTCTGATGAGTCCAAATTTGAGATTTTTGGTTCCAACTGCAGTGTCTTTGTGAGGCGCAGAGTAGGTGAACGGATGATCTCTGCATGTGTGGTTCCCATCGTGGAGCATGTAGGAGGATGTGTGATGGTGTGTGGGTGCTTTGCTGGTGACACTGTCAGTGATTTATTTAGAATTCAAGGCACACTTAACCAGCATGGCGACCACAGCATTCTGTAGCGATACACCATTCCATCTGGTTTGCGCTTAGTGGGACTATCATTTGATTTTCAACAGGACAATGACCCAACAAACCTCCAGGCTGTGTAAGGGCTATTTGACCAAGAAGGAGAGTGATGGAGTGCTGCATTAGATGACCTGAACTCCAAAATCACCTGACCTCAACCCAATTGAGATGGGTGGCTCTCACTTGGCCCAGCACCCTCCGGGTTTGGCCGGGTTAGGCCGTCATTGTAAAAATAATTTGTTCTTAACTGACTTGCCTAGTTAAATAAATCAAATAAAAAGATGATTTGGCATGAGTCGGACCGCAGAGTGAAGGAAAATCAGCCAACAAGTGCTCAGCATATATGGGAACTCCTTCAAGACTGTTGGAATCGCTTCTCAGGTGAAGCTGGTTGAAAGAATGCAAAGCGTGTGCAAAGGTATGATCAAGGCAAAGAGTGGCTACTTTGAAGAATCTAAAATCTAAAATATATTTTGATTTGCTTAACACTTTTTTGGTTACTGCATGATTCCATATTTCATAGTTTTGATGATTATTCTACCATGTAGAAAATAGTAAAAATAAAGAAAAACCCTTGAATGAGTAGGTATGTCCAAACGTATGACTGGTACAGTACTGTATATACTGTATATATATATATATATATATATATACAGTATATACAGTACTGTATATATATATATATATGAAAGGAATAATAATACACTATATACAGTTGAGGTCAGATGTTACACCTTAGCCAAATACATTTAAACTACATTTTTCACAATTCCTGACACTAATCCAAGTATAAATTCCCTGTTTTAGGTCAGTTAGGATCACCACTTTCTTTTAAGAATGTGAAATGTCAGAATAATAGTAGATAGAATGATTTATTTCAGCTTTTATTTCTTTCATCACATTCCCAGTGGGTCAGAAGTTTACATATACTAAATTAGTATTTGGTAGCATTGCCTTTAAATTGTTTAACTTGGGTCACACGTTTCGGGTAGCTTTCCACAAGCTTCCCACAATAAGTTGGTTGAATTTTGGCCCATTCCTCCTGACAGAGCTGGTGTAACTGAGTCAGGTTTGTAGGCCTCCTTGCTTGCAAACGCTTTTTCAGTTCTGCCCACAAATGTTCTATAGGATTGAGGTCAGGGCTTTGTGATGGCCACTCCAATACCTTGACTTGGTTGTCCTTAAGCCATTTTGCCACAACTTTGGAAGTATGCTTGGGGACATTGTCCATTTGGAGGACCCATTTGCGAACAAGCTTTAACTGATGTCTTGAGATGTTGCTTCAATATATACACATACGTTTCCTTCTGCATGTAGCCATCTATTTTGTGAAGTGCACCAGTCCCTCCTGCAGCAAAGCACCCCACAACATGATGCTGCCACCCCTGTGCTTCACGGTTGGGGTGGTGTTCTTCGGCTTGCAAGCGACCCCCTTTTTCCTCCAAACATAACGATGGTCATTATGGCCAAACAGTTCTATTTTGTTTCATCAGACCAGAGGACATTTCTCCAAAAAGTACGATCTTTGTCCCCATGTGCAGTTGCAAACCGTAGTCTGGCTTTTTTTATGGCGGCTTTGGAGCAGTGGCTTCTTCCTTGCTGAGCGGCCTTTCAGGTTATGTCGGTAGAGGATTCGTTTTACTGTGGCTATAGATACTTTCGTGCCTGTTTCCTCCAGCATTTTTACAAGGTCCTTTGCTGTTGTTCTGGGATTGATTTGCACTTTTCGCACCAAAATACGTTCATCTCTAGGCGGTATGACGGCTGCGTGGTCCCATGGTGTTTATACTTGCGTGCTATTGTTTGTACAGATGAATGTGGTACCTTCAGGCATTTGGAAATTGCTCCCAAGGATGAACCAGACTTGTGGAGGTCTACAATTATTTTTCTGAGGTCTTGGCTGATTTCTTTTGATTTTCCCACAATGTCAAGCAAAGAGGCACTGAGTTTGAAGGTAAGCCTTGAAATACATCCACAGGTACACCTCCAATTGACTCAAATGATGTCAATTAGCCTATCAGAAGCTTCTAAAGCCATGACATAATTTGCTAATATTTTCCAAGCTGTTTAAAGGCACTGTCAACTTAGTGTATGTAAACTTCTGACCCACTGGAATTGTGATACAGTGAATTATAAGTGAAATAATCTGTCAGTAAACAATTGTTGGAACAATTACCTATCCGAAAAACTATAGTTTGTTAACAAGAAATTTGAGGAGTGGTTGAAAAATGAGTTTTAATGACTCCAACCTAAGTGTATGTAAACTTCCGACTTCAACTGTACATGTATAGATATATATATAGATATATAGATACTATTGAAAATATATTTACTTACT